>NC_068359.1:126761834-126771834 GCF_020536995.1 Dreissena polymorpha | reverse complement strand
ACTGGAATGTACTTACTATAAATAATAAATCAAAATCGAATAAGGAACGGCATTTTCTTACTTAAACATCAATGAAAATGATCAAAATTGTTCAACATATAAATGAATATCATTATATACATGTGTATACATAGGTTGGATATTTAAAATACGCATTGCAATACATTTCTACTAAGTTTTAAGTAATGATAAACCAGTTCCTTATTCAGTTTGAATAAGGAAGAAGGAACTGCTTCCTTATTCCTTATTGAAATCGAATAAGGAACTGGAATGTACTTACTATAAATAATAAATCAAAATCGAATAAGGAACGGCATTTTCTTACTTAAACATCAATGAAAATGATCAAAATTGTTCATCATAAAAATGAATATCATTATATACATGTGTATACATAGGTTGGATATTTAAAATACACATTGCAATACATTTCTACTAAGTTTTAAGTAATGATAAACCAGTTCCTTATTCAGTTTGAATAAGGAATAAGGAACTGGTTCCTTATTCCTTATTGAAATCGAATAAGGAACTGGAATGTACTTACTATAAATAATAAATCAAAATCGAATAAGGAACGGCATTTTCTTACTTAAACATCAATGAAAATGATCAAAATTGTTCAACATATAAATGAATATCATTATATACATGTGTAAACATAGGTTGGATATTTAAAATACGCATTGCAATACATTTCTACTAAGTTTAAAGTAATGATAAACCAGTTCCTTATTCAGTTTGAATAAGAAATAAGGAACTGGTTCCTTATTCCTTATTGAAATCGAATAAGGAACTGGAATGTACTTACTATAAATAATAAATCAAAATCGAATAAGGAACGGCATTTTCTTACTTAAACATCAATGAAAATGATCAAAATTGTTCAACATATAAATGAATATCATTATATACATGTGTATACATAGGTTGGATATTTAAAATACGCATTGCAATACATTTCTACTAAGTTTTAAGTAATGATAAACCAGTTCCTTATTCAGTTTGAATAAGAAATAAGGAACTGGTTCCTTATTCCTTATTGAAATCGAATAAGGAACTGGAATGTACTTACTATAAATAATAAATCAAAATCGAATAAGGAACGGCATTGTCTTACTTAAACATCAATGAAAATGATCAAAATTGTTCAACATATAAATGAATATCATTATATACATGTGTATACATAGGTTGGATATTTAAAATACGCATTGCAATACATTTCTACTAAGTTTTAAGTAATGATAAACCAGTTCCTTATTCAGTTTGAATAAGGAATAAGGAACTGGTTCCTTATTCCTTATTGAAATCGAATAAGGAACTGGAATGTACTTACTATAAATAATAAATCAAAATCGAATAAGGAACGGCATTTTCTTACTTAAACATCAATGAAAATGATCAAAATTGTTCAACATAAAAATGAATATCATTATATACATGTGTAAACATATGTTGGATATTTAAAATACGCATTGCAATACATTTCTACTAAGTTTTAAGTAATGATAAACCAGTTCCTTATTCAGTTTGAATAAGAAATAAGGAACTGGTTCCTTATTCCTTATTGAAATCGAATAAGGAACTGGAATGTACTTACTATAAATAATAAATCAAAATCGAATAAGGAACGGCATTTTCTTACTTAAAGATCAATGAAAATGATCAAAATTGTTCAACATATAAATGAATATCATTATATACATGTGTATACATAGGTTGGATATTTAAAATACGCATTGCAATACATTTCTACTAAGTTTTAAGTAATGATAAACCAGTTCCTTATTCAGTTTGAATAAGAAATATGGAACTGGTTCCTTATTCCTTATTGAAATCGAATAAGGAACTGGAATGTACTTACTATAAATAATAAATCAAAATCGAATAAGGAACGGCATTTTCTTACTTAAACATCAATGAAAATGATCAAAATTGTTCAACATATAAATGAATATCATTATATACATGTGTATACATAGGTTGGATATTTAAAATACGCATTGCAATACATTTCTACTAAGTTTTAAGTAATGATAAACCCGTTCCTTATTCAGTTTGAATAAGGAATAAGGAACTGGTTCCTTATTCCTTATTGAAATCGAATAAGGAACTGGAATGTACTTACTATAAATAATAAATCAAAATCAAATAAGGAACGGCATTTTCTTACTTAAACATCAATGAAAATGATCAAAATTGTTCAACATAAAAATGAATATCATTATATACATGTGTATACATAGGTTGGATATTTAAAATACGCATTGCAATACATTTCTACTAAGTTTTAAGTAATGATAAACCAGTTCCTTATTCAGTTTGAATAAGGAATAAGGAACTGGTTCCTTATTCCTTATTGAAATCGAATAAGGAACTGGAATGTACTTACTATAAATAATAAATCAAAATAGAATAAGGAACGGCATTTTCTTACTTAAACATCTATGAAAATGATCAAAATTGTTCAACATAAAAACGAATATCATTATATACATGTGTATACATAGGTTGGATATTTAAAATACGCATTGCAATACATTTCTACTAAGTTTTAAGTAATGATAAACCAGTTCCTTATTCAGTTTGAATAAGGAATAAGGAACTGGTTCCTTATTCCTTATTGAAATCGAATAAGGAACTGGAATGTACTTACTATAAATAACAAATCAAAATCGAATAAGGAACGGCATTTTCTTACTAACAAAAACATAAATAGGAATTAAAGAGATCAATAAGTCAATGAAAATCACTGTAAATATAGGTTGGGTATAACAAATATTTATTGAGGTACATTTCTATTTATTTTTTTATAATTATAACCCAGTTCCTTATTCGATTTCAATAAGGAAAAAGGAACTGGTTCCTTATTCCTTATTCAAATCGAATAAGGAACTGCCATTTTCTTGCCAAAAAGATAAATTAAAGTGAACCAAAGAGACCAGTACATCAATGAAAATCATTATAAATGTAGATTGGGCATCAAAAATATGTATTGTAGTACATGTCTACTATTTTTATTTAATTTTATCCTTGTTCCTTATTCGGTTTGAATAAGGAATAAGGAACTGATTCCTTATTCCGTATTCAAATCGAATAAGGAACTGGCGATTTCTTAATAAAAAATAAGTGAAAATGAATCACTGAGATCAATAAATCATGAACACCACTGTTAATGTAGGTTGGGTATAACAAAATAGTTATTGAAGTACATTTCTACTAAGTTTTATTTAATTATTACCCAGTTCCTTATTCGATTTCAACATGATGAAAACATGTCTGATACTCATCTATCGGATAGTCTTGGCCAAAGGTAAGGTCCAGATGCTAGAATGATGCGATTAAAGTATCCGAAATTATGGCCTCTGAATAAGGAATTAGAAATAAGTTAGTTCCTTATTCCGGAGCCTGTATTTCGGACAATCACTTTCGGATATTTTATTTTTTAGATGTGTGTGTTATTTAAGCTTGATTATGTTATATAGATATATTCTGTCACATTTCTTTGTTTATTTTATTTTACGAAATACGCTGACAACAAATATTATTAAGACGATAATAAGGAAATGGCATTGTCTTACTCAAACATAAATTAAAATTAACCAAACAATAGCGTAACAGTTGCACTCTGTATTCGAACCGAGTAAGCAAATGGGTTATCATTAAATTAAACTTAGTAGAAATGTACTGCAATTAATGATTTTGATACCTAACCTACATTTTAAATGCTTTTCATTGATTTATTGGCTTCTTTGGTTCATTTTATTTGTATTTTTTATTTAAAAAATGCCACTTCCTTTATTATTCGATTTGAATAAGGAAAAAGGAGCCATTTCCTTATTCATTATTCAAACTGAATAATGAACTAGGCTATCATTAAATAAAACTCAGTAGCAATGAATTGCAATAAATATATATTTTTTTATTTCCAACTTTCATCTTTATACCTTGATTTTCTTTGACATTTAGTATTCTTTGGTTTATTTTAATTTATGTTTGAGAAAGACGATGCCATTTCCTTATTATCGTCTTCATAATACTTGTTTTAAGTATCGTCAAATAGAATATAAAATAGAAATGTGACAGAATACATCCATATTACATAAGCAAGCTTAAATTACACACACAGCATCTAAAAAAATAAATATCCGAAAGTGACCGTTCGGAATATAGGCTTCCGAATAAGGAACTAACTTATTACTCAATTCCTTATTCAGATGCTTTAACTTCGGATAATTACATTCGGATCATTCTTGCAGAGCGCAGCTTTATGTTCGTTATTATTGGCTATGTTTATTGTAAGATTTTTTATTCTATCTCTGATACAGTTCTTGAAGTTTTATGTGACCCCTTCCTTTTGCCAAGACTATACGGTATCTCATTACAAAGCATGTTTTAGACATCCCATTCCGTTCTCATACGTAAACGAATACGAAGGGATATTATTAAGGATGCAAAGAGATTTCAACACGTCACCATACACGCAAGACTGCACCGGAAGCAGCGGTCCAGGTGTCTCTAGTAGACTGGAAAGTTCAATCGAGATGCCTCAACATTTTATTTTATTTAACATTCAAACACCTGCGCGCAAACTTGCTGTTATAGTGTTTTTTCTTCATAGATTTGTTTAAATGCGAATACGCGTTTTCTCGCTCGTGCAAACCAACGGTAAATACGGCGACCTTCAACCTCGGCACACGATTATTGACCGTGGTATCTAAAGAACGGCGATAGTCTCAATGGTTGAGAGTCCTTCGCCATTTTTAGCTTAACAGTTGCGCTCTGTATTCGAACAGAATGCGAAAATTGCGAACAGCGTTGTCGTCAGTGCGACATCACTGACGTCACCATAAAAAATGTCTGCACCGGATGGAGCGGCCCAGATTCCTCTTGTAGTCTGGAAAGTTTCGTAGGAATGCCTCTGTTTTTTTATTCAATTTAAAGACAAATGCGTTCTCAAGCTCTTATTGAGTGTTTTTCTAATTAAATAGATTTTCTATCACTGAAAACGCGTTATCTCGATCTTGAAGCCAACGGTATATCCGGTGACCTTAAACATTGGCGCGGAAAATAAAGGTTGCGAGAACCAAAAAAAAAATGGCGCTCGTCTATTTGATAACCAGTCCTATTTTTCCGATGTTAGTCCAACTGGTTACTTTTCCTTACTCGGAAGCAAAAAAAGGAACTGGCTTATCATTTAACAAAAACCGAAGAAGAAATGTTCTGCAATACATATTTTGATACGCGACCTATATTTACAATGATTATCATTGATAAATTGGTCTCTTTGGTTCATTTTAATTGGTTTGTTTAGCAAGGAAATGCCAGTTCCTTATTCGATTTGAATAAGGAATAAGGAACCAGTTCCTTATTCCCTATTCAAACCGAATAAGGAACTGGGATATCATTATATAAAACTAAGTACAGATGTTCTGCAATTCAAGTTTTTGATACCCAACCTAAATGTAAAATGCTTTTCATTGATTTATTGGTTTCTTTGGTTCATTTACATTAAGTTGTTTAATAAGAAAATGCCAGTTCCTTATTCGATTTGAAAAAGAAACAAGGAACCAGTTCCTTATTCCTTATTCAAACCGAATAAGGAACTGGGTTTTCATTAAATAAAACTCAGTAACGATGTATTGCAATAAATATGTTTAATTTCGAACCTACATATACCATGATTTTCATTGACATTTAGTATTCTTTGGTTAATTTTAATTTATCTTTGAGTAAGACAATTCTATTTCCTAATTATCGTGTTCATAATACATGTTTTCAGCGTGTATCGTCAAAAAGAATAAACAATAGAAATGTGACAGATTACATCCATATAACATAATCAAGTTTAAATAAAACACACAGCATCTATAAAATAAAATACCCGAAAGTGATTATCCGAAATCGCTCTTCCGAATAAGGAACTAACTTATTACTCAATTCCTTATTCAGACGCTATACTTTCGGATAGTTACATTCGGATCATTCTCGCATAGCGCAGCTTTATTTTCGTTATTATTGGCTATGTTAAATGTAAGATTTTTTATTTATATCTCTGATACAGTTCTTTAAGTTTTTTCTGACCCTTACCTTTGGCCAAGACTACACGAAATCTCTTTTCTAAGCATGTTTTAGATATCTCATTCCGTTCTCATACGTTAACGGTTACGAAGGGATATGATTAAGGATGTTAAGAGATTTCAACACGTCACCATAAAAGCAAGACTCCACCAGAAGCATCGGTCTCTTGTAGACTGGAAAGTTCCATCGAGATGCCTCAACATTTTATTTATTATTCAATAACCTGCGCGCAAACTAGCTGTACAAGTGTTTTTTCTTCAGAGATTTGTTTGAGTGCGAATACACGTTTTCTCGCTCATGCAGACCAACGGTACATACGAGGACCTTCAAACTCGGCACACGATTATTGACCAGGGTTCCTAAAAAAACGGCGATGGTCTCGATGGTTAATAGTCCTTCGCCGTTTTAAGCGTCATAATTGCGCTCTGTATTTGAACCGAATGCCACTGACGTCACCATAAAAGCGGGACTGCACCGGAAGCAGCGGCCCAGGTGACTTTAGATCTCTGTTTAGTTTCGTCGAGATGCCTCTGTATTTTGTTTTTCAATTAAAAAAAAAAGCGTACTCAAGCTGTTATTGAGTGTTTCTGTTTAAAGGGATCTTTTCACGCTTTGGTAAATTGACAAAATTGAAAAAAGTTGTTTCAGATTCGCAAATTTTCGTTTTGGTTATGATATTTGTGAGGAAACAGTAATACTGAACATTTACCATGGTCTAATATAGCCATTATATGCATCTTTTGACGATTTTAAAACCTAAAAATTATAAAGCGTTGCAACGCGAAACGATTGAATAATTTGGAGAGTTCTGTTTTTGTCGTTAAATTTTGTGAAACTACGAAGATTGCTTATATAAGGTATAAAATACGACAAGTATGTGTACTTGGCGGAATAGCTCAGTAGGCTAAAGCGTTTTTACTTCAGGACTCTGGCAGGACTCCAGGGGTCACTGGTTCGAAACCTGCTCCGGGCAATGTTCTTTTCCTTTTTTTAATTTTATTCTTGATTTTTTACTGGAGCTTTTACGATCCAATGTTTACATTTATCAATATAAAGCATTTAATGAATAAGCTAAAAAATGCCAAAATCTGTGAAAAGGCCCCTTTAAATAGACTAACTATCACTGAAAACGCGTTATCTCAATCTTGGATGCCAGCGGTATATCCGGTGACATTAAACATTAGCGCACGATTAAAGGTCGCGAGAACCAAAAGAATGGCGCTGGCCTTTTTGATAACCAGTCCTATTTTTGCGATGTAAGTCCAACTGGTTACTTTTTCCTTATTCGGTAGCAAAAAAAGATCTGGGTTATCATTTAACAAAAACCGAAGAAGAAATGTAATGCCTTACATATTTTGATACCCAACCTATATAAACAATGATTTTCATTGATAAATTGGTCTCTTTGGTTCGTTTTAATTGATTCAATAAGCAAGGAAATGCTAGTTCCTTATTCGATTTGAATAAGGAATAAGGGACCAGTTTCTTATTCCCTATTCAAACCGAATAAGGAACTGGGATATCATTATAAAAAAACGAAGAACAGATGTACTGCAATTACAGTTTTTGATACCCAACCTACATTTAAATACTTTTCATTGATTTATTAGTTTCTTTGGGTCATTTGAATTAAGTTGTTTAATAAGAAAATGCCAGTTCCTTATTCGATTTGAATAAGGTACAAGGAACCAGTTCCTTATTCCTTATTCAAACCGAATAAGGAACTGGGTTTTTATTAAATAAAACTCAGTGGCAACATATTGCAATAAATATTTTTATTTTCGAACTTACATATACCATGTTTTTTTTATCACATTTAGTATTCTTTGGTTAATTTCAATTTATGTTTGAGTAAGACAATTCCATTTCTTTATTACAGTCTTCATAATAATTGTTTTCAGCGTGTATCGTCAAATATAATATACAATAGAAATGTGACAGAATCCATCCATATAACATAATCAAGCTTAAAGCCACTATAAAGGTGACGATCCGTAATTATTTACCGATTTTTTAATTTCTTTTCCTTATTTTATTTATAAAGGTTATTAAAAAACAATATATATATGCTATTGGACATTACCATAAAAATATGAGCAATGCAACTTGTTTTGAGCTCAAAATACAGTGTCCTCCAAGTCAATCGTGTTTACAAACAATCAGTTTATTTACATCGCTGTTTACTAAATCATGCCGAGCGATTCCGGCCGATTTTCCGGCAACAAATTTTGATTGGTCGGCACAAGACATTGTGTATCACGTGAGCAAGTCAAAGGTGAAGAGGCCAGACATTCAAAACAAAAATGGCACACACAACATCTAAAAAATAAAAAATCCAAAAGTGATCGTCTGAAATACAGGCTTCCGAATAAGGAACTAACTTATTACTCAATTCCTTATTCGGAGGCTATACTTTCGGATACTTACATTCGGATCATTCTCGCATACCGCATCCTTTATATTCGTTATTATTGTCTATGTTTAATGTAAGATTTTTATTTATATCTCTGAAACAGTTCTTTAAGTTCTATCTGACCCTTACCTTGGGCCAAGACTATACGATATCTCATTACTATGCATGTTTTAGATAGCTCATTCCGTTCTCATACGTTAACGGTTACGAAGGGATATGATTAAGGATTTAAAGAGATTTCAACACGTCACCATTAAAGCAAGACTGCACCGGAAGCACTAGTCGACTGTAAAGTTTAATTGAGAGGCCTGAATTATTTTATTTTATTTAATATTCAAACACCTGCGCGAATACTAGCTGTACTAGTGTTTTCTTCGTAGATTTGTTTTAGTGCGAATACGCGTTTTCTCGCTCATGCAGACCAACGATACATCCGGCGACTTTCAACCTCGTCACACGATTAATGGCCGTGGGATCTGCAAAACGGCCGTGGGATCTACAAAACGGCGATGGCCTCGATGGTAAACAGTCCCTCGCAGATCTTAGCGTCACAGTTGCGCTCTGTATTCGTACCGAATGCCAATATTTCGTACATCGTTGTCGTCTTTTCGACGTCTCTGACGTCAACATACAGGCGATAATGCACCGGAAGCAGCGGCCAGGTGCCTCTAGTAGTATGGAAAGTTTCATCGAGATGCCTACGTATTTTGTTTTTCCATAAAAAAAACAAATGCGTATACAAGCTTTTATTGAGTGTTTATATATTAAAATGCATTTTATATCTCCGAAAACGCGTCTTTCCCGATCTTGGATGCATCCGTACATCCGGCGACCTTCAATAATGGCACACAATAAAAGATCGTGGGACGCGACAAAATAGCGCTGGTATCGGTAGTTACCAGTCCTATTTTTCCGAGTTAGTGCAGCTGGTTACTTTGTCATTTTTTCACCCGCGAAAAAGGAACTGGTCATCATTACACATAAAAACTAGGTAGAAATGTACAAGAATACATATGTGCGATACCCAACCTACATTTACAATGATTTTTATTGATTTATTGTTGTTGTTTTTTGTAAGAAAATGGCAGTTCCTTATTCGATTTGAATTAGGAATAAGGAACCAGTTCCTTATTCCTTATTGAAATCGAATAAGGAACTGGGTTATAATTAAATAAATAAAAAGTAGAAATGTACTGCAGTTAATGTTTTGGATACACAACGTAAAAAACAATGATTGCCATTGATTTATTGGTCTCTTTGGTTCATTTTCAATTATTTTTTTATTAAGAAATCGCCAGTTCCTTATTTGATTTGAATAAGGAATAAGGAGCCAGTTCCTTATTCCTATTTCAAACCGAATAAGGAACTGGATTCTCATTAAATAAAACTAAGCAGCAATGTATTTCAATAAATATTTTTTTTACATGTACCATCATTTCATTGACATTTAGTATTCTTTGGTTAATTTTAATTTATGTTTGAGTAGAACAATGCCATTTCCTTAAT
>NC_068359.1:126736834-126751834 GCF_020536995.1 Dreissena polymorpha | reverse complement strand
TAATTTAGATGGAACATATCTGTCGAGAACATCAACGGATTATCATGAAGTGTTTTATTTGTTAAAGAAATAATAATTTAATTGAGAAGGAAATTATCTTGTTGCAATGGGCAATGCTGACGGTGAGATATGCACTGGATGCTTTCAGAATCGATCATGAATTTTATAATCTTTATCGGAAATAGCATTTATTGAATACGGATTTATTTTGAACTATCGAACAGCAACAATTCGCCTCTATTTACTGCGTCATCTTAAATCGCCAAGTATAAAGACCACCATGTATTTTTCATAATGTGAATATTTTCTGGATTATTTTACACGCACAATTATTCAATTATTGTCATTGTTTCTCCGTGCAGATAAAATCGTCGATTATAAAATACACTGTTTGATGCACATGATGTAAAATGTGGGATTTTGTATTGCTAAATATTAGTAATGAAGAAAGTTTACCAACATGTTATCAATTCCATCAAAGGTTGCAACTTATTTCGTGTTCATATAAACGCTGTATTCTGATTAGAACATCATGGCCTGTTTGTTCGCCGATGTCACCATTAGTATGCACCTCAAACATCAAATAGTTATGACCGTTCTACGGTTTAATGAAACACATTGCCAAATGACGTCAATCGTTTTGACGAATCTAATTTGCACTCACCCTTAACGAAAAAGATATTGAATTTATGTTTATCCAAATTATTTTAATAGTATATATATGCATTTTAATCGGCCTACCAGTCGGTGTACGTGTCTAACGCTATGTAGTTTTAGTTGTGCAAGACCATATAAACCCTACGATATAAGGAACACACAAGAAAGTTAGCGCATGCGCAGTGTAATTTATTAATAAGACATATTCCGGTCGGATCACCGAATAGTTATTGCATAATGATAGTAACAGTGTGTTAACGGAAAAAAAAGCAAATAAACGGCGATTCGAAAACATAGTGTTGACTGCACCATAGTGTATTTTTAAATCCTGACTTAAACGAACATACACAATTTCTTTTGAAAGTTCACACTGCTTTACTCGCGTATATTAAATGATATGTGGTATGTTATTGAAAGTTCAATGTTACACAGAACGTTATACATATGACTACACATATCAATAACATAATAATAAATATCCGATAGTAAACATACATAAAACAAGTAGAAGTCGATTTGTGTATTCGCGATCTTTAATAAATGTTAACTGATGAAATACAATAACCTAATAACATAAATATCCGATAGTAAACATACACATAACAAGAAGAAGTCGATTTGCGTATTCGCCGATCTTTAATAAATATTAACTAATGAATTAATAATATCTTTGACTGTCCTTTCTGTGTAACATTTTGGGTAGTAAAGTAGTAATACAAGCCGAAATGGCCATTAGACACGAGGTCTATCTTACGGTTAATTCCGGAGACAGTCGTTGTATCACGATTGACCTCTGAATGTTCTTTCTGTGTTCATGGTACAGCGTTTGAACTGTACAAAATATCGATAACAAAAAGTAATAACGAATCACTTAAAGAAAGTTAAAATTTATTATGATTATTGATGTTATATCTCCATGTCGATCTTAAGTAATAATTACATGTTTATGTATACTACACTATTTAAGATTCGTTTTTGTTTATGGTTAAAGAGTTCTGAAGAGCGAGGCTCGTTTCCGAGTGGTTTAAGGGTTAAGTTTACAATTACTCTTACTACAATATACCCCTGTTACAGAAAATGTGCTTAAAGGCTCACGGCAATATTCCGGTGTATTTTTAATATATGTTCCGCACTCTGGGTACTTTGAAGTATATTTAAGTGTACACCGGGTTATTTTAAGTAGTTCCTGTGCAGGTAATGAAAAAACGAGCCTAAATGAAAGACGTAATAAATGATGTAAATATCAAACCTAGCGGACACAATAACATACCGCAAAATGTGCGAGGAGTTAATAATATTTATTTTGAAATTAATCGTTATTATACGTTGGATTACTAAAATCTAAGCTACTTAGATACTATTATATTTACATATATGGCTCTATATCTGAAAAATGGAAACAATAACGGGCGACACTTCACAATTCTCAGATTGACGTTTAAGCTGTATTCCTGTGTTGTGTAGGTAAAATAATCTTAAAACTTTAGATTAATTGCGGAAAATTGAAAGTTTATCAATATCTGCATAAGATAATTACAAAAAAAATTATGGACCCGTAAAAGTGATGGACGTTATTTTGACAACCAATTTCGCAATATATAACAGTCGCCTTTCCTTATTTTGGCAGAATACAAATACATTAAAGGGTATAAATAAATTTCTTTCTTACAAAAACAATTGCAATAAAACAGGAGTTCCCATCTTCCTTTAATCGAGCTGATTTTAAAGTAACGGACGTTATGTATTTTTCCATTACATTTATATTCATAGCAAGTAAAAACTGTGAATCCTACCTAAACCATCATCCTTTTCTTGAGAGTTTGTATGCTTTTATATGCATAGTGTTTTAATAAAGCGGAATATAGCCACTTTACGAGCCATTTTCCTTCCAAGTTGAAGTGGACGTTATGTTTGACATTTTGACATTTGCGGAAAGTGACAGACGTTATACTTGACATTGCGCATGCCATTCCTTTGTTTTGTTGTTGTAGTTATTACAAGTTTGTAACTAGTTACAGTTACAATTCTTATTGTTGTTAGTTTCAAAGTTATTAACCAGTTTTAAACTTGTTCTGTTATGTTCTGTTGACTAAAGTTGATGGTGTTTGTCCAACTGACGAGTTCTGGAAACACTGTATGTGTCAAAACAAAATTCACGGCAAGTAAAGTTTGTAACTTCTGGTGATAAGCATTATTTCAATATGACCTACTGTCAGAGAAAGACGTATGGGAACCTTTTAATACCCTACTTTAAAGCAATTATTAATTAATGTAAATTATTTTGCTTGAACCAGAAGTTCACAAGTTTATTTCTGTAATATTGGGACGAAACACATCAGATATTCGATCCATATTTTTCAAAATCCTGAAATATCAACTAGTTAATACACACATTTACTAAAGGTTTTCCAAAATTCATCAATTACAAATGTTAAATCATGAATTAGGTCAGTGTCGGGTGTGTCTTGAAGGGTACTTGTTGGTCAATAAGATAATAGAGCCAATGTTTGCACTAATGGTTTTATTTTCCATATGTCTACACTGATGAAATTGGACACTAAACATAACTTCGTAAATCAGAACTTCCGTAACTTCCATGTCTCACAAAATATAAAGAGACCACATGTCACATCTAGTTTTTCAAGACCTTAATAATTGAAGAGTATTTAATGTATTCTCTTTTAAAAGTTATAATCATTAAAGAGTCTGCAATGTCAAAATAAAGATAATACATAGTGTGCTGTTTATCCAAGCTGTAAATGCTGAGGAGGATCTTTTCAGTATCAATGATAAGAAAGCAAACAGAGAAAGTGGTCTACCCAAACTACTTTGATCTAGCCAGTGCGCCACTTGTAATAAAAAGCAAAGCACAGCACACACCAGTAATTACTCATGCCATAGAATAATGAAGGCCAACACGAAAACAAAGACAAGATATTGTGATTAATTTTGCTTTTGTTCAAAGAATAATTATAACAGGACAAGTTGACTGGGTTTTGTTTATCAATTTATACCTTAAAACTAATATAGAATCCGTGTTCCACACATAAATATGTCTGGAGGAGCAGTCTTCTTCATGACATCGGTTTCAAGAACTGAGTGTTTCACATCATTTAATGTCCACAACTTCTTGTTCATTTTAGAGAACTTGACCCATGGCCATTCATCAACCTTTAAAGACAAATAAAAGCAGAGCTTAATAAGTTGTTTTAGAGATTTCTGTCAAGGCAATAACTGTCTAGAACACCCTCCGACTAAGGAATCACCACGTTCATGAGCATCCGTCCTAGTCTAGGAAAGAACATAATGTGTTAAAATGATGTAACATGATTTCAGTTTTTTTGGTGAAAATGTCATTACTACATTTAAGAAATGCCACAATTTTCTAGTTTTAAATTGAACTCAAGATTCAGGGTACAATGAGTATCGATTGTAAAAATAAAAAATTGAAATAAATGAAAAGTCATATTTCTATCACAGTTACAGATCAATATAATACATAATAAGACCATAATTATTTACTAATAAATAATTTAACGAATACATGTCTGAATGTCTGCAATTGTTTTAAAAATTGTGTTGAAATCACTGCTTTTGTGAGTTTATGGAATGAAAAAAACAACATATATAATATCAATGCATTGAATTGATGTATTAACCTGTTTAAATAAAAAAGATCAACAACAAACTCAACACATTTTAATGACTCGTCTGCAAGTTGGACACCTTCATCACTGTGTTAAATTTGTTGCAATTTGAAATGGTTAATACTCATATATGCTATAATGTAAAACCTGTGATATGCAGTAGGCCTAAGTAGAGCTGCGAGACACATGTGGTTGCTTAAGTCAGGCAGAAATGTGACTGCTTAATACAGGTAACAGCTTATCAAAGTGATATTAATGCAGCTTCAAAATTTGATTTATAAACTTTATTAAACCTTGGACTTCGTGTCAAACATGTACATTTATATTTATAACAAACCTTTAACTGAAAGCAGATTATTCTTTTTATATGCTGACATGTCAATTGACTTATACACATGTATGTAATTCAATGTGAAGAAAACATCAAACATATCAACATAGTTAAACAATGGAAAATGCAACAACAACACTCGAACAACACTTACAACTGCTGGCAATAAAGAAGACCCATTACTGACTGTTAAAAAGTCTCCAGACTGATACATTTTTCAGTAAATTGTTTACTAAACACATAATATTACACATAGTGGATCATGTCACAAACGGTTATCTCAACTTTATTAAAGCAAGAGGGCCCTAAAGGCCCTGTATCGCTCACCTGAGATGCCATGTTTCAAGGTGACATCTAGAGTGTCAACAAACTTCTTGTATGATTTGATCTAGTTACCTAGTTTTTGACAACCGTCGACCTTCTTTCTAACTTGGCATATATTTCATTGGGAAGAACAATCTTACCAATATTGATGAAGATCAAGAAGAAAATGTGACCCCTAGATTGTAAACTAGCTTTTTCTGTCATAAGACCTGGTGACCTAGTTTTTAAACGCACATGACCCACTTTGAAACTTGACCAAGAATTCACCGAGATGAACATTTCGACCAATTTTAAGGAAGATCAGACAGAAAATGTGACCTTTAAAATGTAAACATACTTTTTCTTTGATTTGGACTTGTGACCTTGTTTTTGACCACACATCCACTTTCAGATATGGCCTAGACTTCACTTAGATGATTATTCTGACCAACTTTCATGAAGTTCAGGAAGAAAATGTGACCTAGAGTGTTAACATACTTTTTCTATGATTTTACCTGGTGACCGAGTTTTTGACCTCACGTGACCCAACTTGACCTGCATTCGATCGAAATGTACATTCTTACCAAATTGTATGAATATCAGACAGAAAATGTGTCCTCCAGAGTGTTAGCAAGGTTTTCCTATTATTTGACCTAGTGACCTAGTCTTTGATCCCAGATGACCCACAATCGAACTCGTCAGAGCTTTTAATGAGTGTTATATTGTGACCATGTTTTATTTACATCGGGTTAAGATTGTGATCTCAAGTGTGTAAACAGTCTATTGTTGACGGCACACGCATCATGACAAACGATATAGGACACACGACGGACCCAGGGCGATAATAATATCCCATATTGAGCACTGTGTGCTCAGGTGAGGTAATGAACTTGTAACATTTGTTCTGAACATATTTAATAAGGTACTTTTTTCAAACTGGCATGAACTAAACAGTGTCCCATCAGATCCTAATGTAATGATATTCATCAAGCCACATTTTGCAGTTTTCCCAAAACTGAAATCTGTTTAAAAACCAGAATGTAACAACACTACTGACGTACACATACTGTGGCTTAAAGGGTGTGACTGGGGAGCTGCCTTTAACTTTCATAGTAACTTCACAATCACGGTTAGCCGTATATTCATCTTGTTCTAGGGAGTGTTGATCACAGGGGCGTACTGTACAGCTGTCATTCCTGAAAACATACCAAAAAAATGTATGTATGTTTACACACTGAAAATGAATTGGTTTCGAGAAATGGTATTCGGGAATCGTTGAATAAGCTTACTAGAATACAACCAGACTAGCACTTACTGTGGCTTAAAGGGTCTGACTGGGGTGCTGCCTGTAATTTTTATAGAAATTTTACAATCACGGTAAGCCGTATTCTCAACCTGTTCTAAGGAGTGTGGATCAAGGATGCGTGCTGTACAGCTGTCATCCCTGAAAACATACAAAATAAATATATGCGTGTTTACACACTGAATATGAATTGGTTTCAAGGAATTGAATCCAGGAATTGGTGAATAAGTTTAGTAGAATACACCAATACTAGTACTTACTGTGGCTTAAAGGGTGTGACTGGGGGTGCTGCCTGTAACTTTCATAGTAACTTCACAGTCACGGTTAGCCGTATTCTCATCTTGTTCTAGGTAGTGTGGATAAAGGGAGCGTACTGTGCAGCTGTAATTCCTGAAAACATACCAAAGAAATATATGTATGTATACACACTGAATATGAATTGGTTTCGAGAAATAGTATCCGCGAATCGGTGAATAAGTTTACTAGAATACAACAAGATTAGTACTTACTGTGGCTTAAAGGGTGTGACTGGAGTGCTGCCTTTAACTTTCATCGTAACTTCACAATTACGGTTAGCCGTATTCTCATCTTGTTCTAGGGAGTGTGGATAAAGGGGGCTTGATGTACAGCTGTCATTCCTAAAAACATACCAAAGAAATGTATGCATGCGTACACACTTAATAGGAATTGGTTTTGAGAAATAGTGTTCGGGAATCCGTGAATAAGTTTACTAGAATACAACAAGACTAGCACTTACTGAGGCTTAAAGGGTGTGACTGGGGTGCTGCCTGTAACTTTCATAGTAACTTCACAATCACGGTTAGCCGTATTCTCAACCTGTTCTAGGGAGTGTGGATCAAAGGGGCGTGCTGTACAGCTGTCATTCATGAAAACATACCAAAGAAATATATGTATGTTTACACTGAATATGAATTGGTTTCAAGAAATAGTATTCGGGAATTGGTGAATAAGTTAAGTAGAATACAACAAGACTAGTACTTACTGTGGCTTAAAGGGTTTGACTGGGGTGCTGCCTGTAACTTTCATATTAACTTCACAATCACTGTTAGCCGTATTCTCATCTTATTCTATGCAGTGTGGATCAAGAAGGCTTACTGTACAGCTGTCATTCCTGAAAACATACCAAAGAAATATAAGTATGTATTCACACTGAATATGAATCGGTTTCGAGAAATAGTATTCGGGAATCGATGAATAAGTTTACTAGAATACAACAAGACTAGCACTTACTGTGGCTTAAAGGGTGTGACTGGGGTGCTGCCTGTAACTTTCATTGTAACTTCACAATCACGGTTAGCCGTATTCTTAACCTTTTCTCAAGGGAGTGTGGATCAAGGGGTCGAGCTGCACAGCTGTCATTCATGAAAACATACCAAAGAAATATATGCATGTATACACACTGAATATGAATTGGTTTCAAGAAATGGTATTCGGGAATCGGTGAATAAGTTTACTAGCATACAACAAGCCAAGCAATTACTGTAGCTTTAAGAATGCAGCTTGCCATGACCTGCATTTAAATTTAAAAGAAACCATCTTAGTTTTGCCTAAACATTAGATTCTTATGATTACAGTTATATTTCTGTCACTTAAATGCTTGCATCAGCATCAAGGAATTCCAGGACAGCAGATAGATCTAAGGACCCGAATGAATGGCTACCATGTAAATCACTGGGTTGATCACGGAATTCAAAATCAGCTGACATAACAAGATATGTGGTACCTTATGTATCAACTTCTAGCAATGGCATATCTAAACCTAACTCTAAGTTTCTAATCACAGCATCAGAATTGCAGCAACTTGTCCCCCCCCCCTCCAGTTCTTACTCCACCTCTTGTCCTTGGTACTCCTCTGGTCCGTTTTCCTCCTATTGTCCTCCTCTTGTCCTTGGTCCTCCTCTAGTCTGTGATCGGCTATGTTGAACCCGTACATTATCTCTGGAAATGTGTGAAACGGTCTGGTGTTCAACAGTTAAGGACTGATCAGAGTCTGAGTCTGCAGCTATATCAGATTCAGACTCTTCCTATTGTCTTTGCACCCCCTCTAATTATCGGACCTCGGTGTCCTCTACACACTCTTCCTCACCCTAAAGTATTTCGTGCAGTTGCTCTTCCCCTTGCTGTTGGTGCACGTTGTTCAGCTTTACGAAGGTAATGTTGCTTCAATTCATCAAAGAAGTCCCTATTTATGCAGGCAGATGCGTCCCCGTTACAGTCATTGCGAAAACAGACAGGATTTCGCGTACTGATGATCATCTTGCCTAAACCTTGAACAGCTTGGACTTTGTGAGTTCCTTTTAGGGTTTTACAGTTATCTCTTCTGTTTGGTATGTTCCTGTTAATGTTTCTAACATGAAGTACTGATCTTTTAAGTGGTATTTATGGGTTGTATCCTCTTTAGTCATCTTCATTCTGGCATATTCGTAGAATTCACTCGAGTTGTTCACTTTTACATTCCCATCCATAACGGCTCACCTTACCACACTTTTCATCACAGCTCCAGCCCCATCAGATGGCCCCTTTCCATGCCGGGAGCCATACAAATGTATTACTATGGGAAATCCTAAGTCTTCTTGCAGAAAAAGATGTCAGTGAATGGTACTTTATATTTATATTGTGCAGCACATCCGTCCATGAAATGGATCTCATTTTCTATGGTCAATCCCCGCTTCTGTGTAAGATGATTACTTGCCAGCATGACAAATTCACGGCTCTTGCGTCATGTGTTTTATCATCAGATATGAATATCAAACCTTCTGTAACTATGTCTTTACAGTCTTCTGTACATCGGTAGTATGCCAATGTTGGATGTATAGTGACTTGGTTGTGAGACCAGTGGGCACTCTGTACTTCCTGCAGGGCCACACATAATTAAATCTCAGCAAAGTCCATATTCAGCGCAACCCATCCCTTTGGTACATTGTTCTGCAGCCAGGAAAATGGAGTTTGTTGCCATTTGGCAACAAACAAATGCTCGGCCAGCTTTTCAAATTCCTGTGAAAGTTTCACGATTTCATCAGTGACACTCTCTCTCTCTGATACAGGCATTATCTGGGTTACTTCTTTCCCTTTGTAGATCTTTTTCACCCGTTCCCACTTTGAATATACGAAAGGCTCATTAGAGGCTTCAATTAACGGCTGGAAATAACGCACAATGCTATCGATCCCACATTCTCCACATTGCCTCTGGATGCATTGTAGCTTATGAAATGCAGCCCCATATTCCTTCTTGCAGAGTGTGATAGTGACAGCCTATACAACAACGCCTAATCCGAATCTCGCTGCAACTTGCTGCACAGCTTTTATCTTTAAATCGGTATTTGTACAAGTGTCACATAAACAACCATACCATTGCTGTTTTCTTGTGGATTCCACAGTTTGTGGTTTGTCCCGGACAAATGTGGAGTAGGATGCTTTTACAGTCGGCAACTGTTGCTGAAACTCCTGGTAAACGGCAGCAAGGGGCCAATCAAGAACACGCCTTTCTTTTGGGTCTTTCTTAACCCTCTTGACGGAAGGCAGATTTGTAGATATTACGGCTCTCACAAAGAAGTGTTTGATTGCTGTTCTGTCCTCCACTCTAGTCGCACCTTTCCTCTCACATTGGTTTGGTTGTTCACTCTCAATACCAGACTTTTTACTTACATACGAGTTACTTACACCTAGAAACGTCGACAATGTTCTGTTTAGCCTGTGCTATTTTAGGAATGAAATTCTTTTAACGATGTTTTTTCTTGATGTGTCGGTTTCTTTTCAGTGTTTCTGTCAAAATTTTGCTTGAACTCTCCAAAAAGAATATTTTTTCCTTGACATTGGTGTGTTCAGCAGTAATTTCTGTTTCATTAGTTGGTTTTTCCGTGGAGTCGCTTTGTCAAAAATTCCTTGGACTGCTGTAACAAATTATTCTGCATATTTTGTTAGAACCGCATTTCGTCTTGAATATCTTGCACCCTGTATAATGTGTACTCCTCTTCGTTTATCATGACGATATTTTAGTTCTTTTTCTTTCACTCTTCGATGCCTCTGTCCGCTGCGTCGCTCTCGACTCTCTTTCTGTTTTTACCTCCAGTACTCTCGTTGCTTCGCTTCTCTCTCTCTGATCTTGTAACAACTTTTTTTTCTTACTTGATGTTATAGCACTATCTTGTAATCCCATCATCTTCTTTCGATCACGAAATCTTCAACGGAACGACAATTAATGAAAACATATATATTAAATTGAAATTTATTTTCATTTATTTATAAGCCTTTGGTCTTGGAATTTGGACAGTGAAATCAGATGCCAAATTAGCTATTCTCGATAACTACCATCAGTGAGCATTTGATGTAAACGGGCAGACGTCGTGTATTTCTGCACGCGCAGTTAATGGAGGGTGTAATGAGGTTCATTTAACATTTCTGTATCAATATACGGAACAAATGAACATGTACAGAAGAAATTCCTATTGTGTACACATGACACTTTAACCACATTTCACGACTGAGAAAAATGTGGCATCTAGGATGTACACAAGTTTTTTTATTATATGACATAGTGACCAAGTTTTTTTATTCAACATTCAAAGTTGAAATTATACAAGAATATAATTGAAGCATTTGTTTAAATAATGAAAAGCAATATCATGTAAACAACTTTGTTGTCTTTCTTTAGCCTTTCTTCGATCTTCTATGATCTGTTCTTCTGTCCGCATTTTGATTTTACGATTACGTGTTGGAAAAAAGCTTGTTTAACAAAACTGTTTTCCGATATCATAATTAAGAACTTTAAACTTGGCCTTCGTCGGTGTTTACATGCATTGTAAGGTTGTCAATTGTTGCTATGTCTTAATTTACAACCATATATAAATGTTGATAGCTCTATGTAAATAAAATTAATTTCAATAATGTCAGTGACGTTAACATTTCACTGCAATGATTTAAGTACAGATACCGACAGCCATATGCCTTTTCAAAAAAGTAGTTTTTTGTTATTGCTGACTTGAGAAGAACATTCAATGGAGTAAGTGTCAACATGCAAAAGGAAATCTGATAAAAATTAATAATGACCAGAATATTTCGAATCATCGCCTACATCACTTTTTTCAATATGTTCATAATCATCTTAATATTTATGTATGGTTTTGATTTTATAATGATTCTTCAATTGTACCTTGTTATTGTTAGACAGAATTTTGACTATCAATGAATCGAATCGATTTAACATCATTAATTACATCTTAAAAAAATATTATCTTGAATACTTACATAAGGAATTGTGGTTCATTGGTTTTTTTTCGTTACATATTTGTTTTACTTATTTAATGATCCAGTTTTACGATGCTGATGATTTGTAAACAAAGACATATGTCCTTAAATGTCAGAATTTCACTTCCGGGTTGTTAATTATTATAAGTTTTCTGACAAATTAAGACAATACAAAAACGAGAATACTGCTGTAAAATCCACACTTACCTTTCTTATGATGTATCCTTCCATTAATCAACCATGTATTATCTGTATTATTAACATTAAGCCATTTATTTCGTTTAAAGACTTCTCAGTTGAGTGCCGAACAATTTTGCAAACCGACACAATCGGGGGGGGGGGGGGGGGGGTCGGAAAGTTTGCCTCGTATCGCTTAAGAGCAATACTTGTAAGTTCAGGATTAAAAACTTAAAAGCAGTGTTATTCATTCACAGTTTGTTGAATGAGCATAATAGTTATACAACAATTAATTTTCTACAATTTAAGAAATAATGAAAATACTATGCACCTAAACAATAATGATGATATCATCGTATATGTTGTATAGAGATTTTAATAAGTAATGCGATCTCAAATAATGCCAATTACTTTGTATACTTACTGTAGTGCGTAACTATATTTTTTTATATAAATACTACATATAATAAGTTTGATAACTTAACGAGTGTTGATATGTTTAATAAATCGCGTACTTTATTAAGGCTCGCCTCTAACAGTGATGACCACATCGCCTATGACGTAACTGACTTAGACTATTAGACTTATAATATGACAGTCCGAGCAAATACGGTGTTAACTGATCATGATTATGTTTTAAAGGTGATAATCCTGATACAATTTATATTTATATGCACCTGTTTTGATGAGCAATCAGTAATATAAGTTGATTAACAAAACATTAAATAAGAAAATCAAAGTCGCAATCAATTCCCTAAGTAAAACATACGAATGGTACCAAATATCAAAACTGAACCCCTGTTTGTAACAACAAAGGTGCACGTGTATTGAGTTATTACTGTGTTTATTGACACGCAATCGATTCCAGTTATTGGTGTGGCACATTGCTTAAGATTTCGATAGCGTTTATCAATGCATAATTTAGCGCGCTAAAGATGAAATTTGTACTATGATGTCCATGAAAAAAGTATTATTTAGAAAGTTTTAGGTTATTCTTTAATAGAAAATGTAACTGGTTAACTGATTGTTTCATTACTTTACGTTATCCAGTGCGCATCAGGTAATTACACTGCGCTTTCGGTACTTTTACAGAACAAGGACGCTTTCGGTACATCTAGTTACTGATGCCAGGTTATTTTACCACATTGCTTTCATGTGATGAGGTGAAGTGGATGATTATAACTTCATTTAAAACTTAAATGAAAGATTATCCCAACAGTATCTGTCTTTATCCATATTTTTCTCATTCATAGAACATTCGGTGATTAAATTTAGTTTACTTTCCTCTAACACATGATACACAGACAATGGTCATGGTTGCATTGATCTCCATCAATGAGGTCTTCTGCAACATCTTACCGATATTTCCACCGTAGTGTGTGTTACAATTATTCTCGAATTACTAGACCAGTTAATGAAAATAAGCATTGTAATAAGTTGCATATGCATACAATATCCTCTAAATTTGTTATCATGTAATAAATATCAATTAATATAGCAATTGCATAGCAATCAATTTCACTGAATATACATGTATACAAACGCTGCATTCTGGAACACATACGGTGACCCCACAATACGGACACTTCATGGTTATCATAATAAACTCAGATTTGAACGCTTGCTTGCTTTACGTAATACTACGATCTCACAAATTTAAATACAACTTGAAGCCATTATCCATAAATTTAACTCCATCCAAGTAATATCATTTTATTCATATTTTGTGTCATCGATTCAAAAGCATACATACATGTTTTACTTTAGAATCGTAAGTGCTATGTTTCCTATCGACATCTTTAATATGCGCAACGTCGATATTGCGGTCGTGGGTGCAATCTGTTTCTCGAGATACACATGCACAATCTTGTAAAAGTTTTTTTTCGAGTTTTTTTATTTCGTTCTTTTTTGACTACTGTTATCTCGTTTTCTACGAAAGTTGTGATTGTTAAATGTTTTATTTCGGAAAAAAGAATTTTCTTAAACATCTTAATGTATGTATTAGAAACACTTGGTGTCACGATTGTGATCAACGGAAATAACCACTGTAAAGCGAGGAGCTGCAATAAGACCTTATAAACGGTAGGACATGCTTAAATGTTGACTGTTAACGAAACAGATATTTTAGTACTGCTGTTATGTGGATCTTTGTTAAGGCATAACATGACACACACATTTAACATGTATGAGCGTTTTGGATTAGATGCGTTGATACTTCATTTATGACGGCTTACGGTAGTAGAACAATCGAGTACGTACTGGCGCACCGCGAATTGTGTCCCTTTATTAATTACTTGTCTGTGCATGACTATTTTTCATTCTCTCCGCATGGACCTATCCACATATCTTTTAACTTAAATGTTGATAAAGCGTCTTTTTGGGGAAGAGAAATTTACAATTAAAAAATTTAATTGGTGTTACGACGATGATAAGTCTAGCACATAACTTACCAGTATGCTCAACCACAATCAGGAACATGAACGAATTGTCGATAACATAACTAGCAGTAATTTGAATATTGACATTGGTATTGAGAATTTCGCCAAATTATTGTATGAATGTTCATTTAATGCCTATGGGTAAACGAGAACATATTTGATTAATTCTAAAAAAATACCTGGACGGAAAAATAAGTGCAAATGGTTTAACAACAAATTTTTAAATTCGCCTCGTAGCTACAGGCGTGCCAAGCGATTATTTTACGCTGATCGCTCGCCTGATAATCGGGCTGTTTTTTTTTAGCATCGTAGACGCATTGTTATTAAACAAAAAGCATTGATAAGCATACATTTAACTTGCGACGACGATTTTCGCACGAATTGACAGTGTGCGAAATTCAGATTTTAAAGTAATGGCCCAAAATTTTATACACATATATAAAGAGTAAAATGTCCTACTAGCCTGACTATATAAAATTTAAAATTTCAAATAGCCCGAATGGATTTTCACTAGCAAAAACCCTCCGGGCTAGTGCGAATTTCGCACACGGTATTGAAAGTCCCTCAACTTTTTTTTAATTAAATAAAAAGATAAATGATCGACGAAATGATAGTTATATTACTCCGGTCCCCTTTTTGAAGATTTCAATATTTTATTTTCAAGCAATGATGTTTTTTTCTTATGTTATTTTCTAATGTGACGGTTGAAGAAGAGTTATCAAACTTATTAAATAGTGCCGCTGTTGCTTGTTGGAAAATCGGTGGGTGACCAACTTATTCCTCAGATTTGTATTGTAAGGAGCTTATAATACTGGTACTATGAACATTATTTATCGTTATTTAATTATATTTACAGTACAAGTTCATTTCCATATTCAT
>NC_068359.1:126711834-126729334 GCF_020536995.1 Dreissena polymorpha | reverse complement strand
ATACTGGAAACCATACATTACCCATCCGCGGTCCATACAATAACCGAAAAGCACCGAAAAGCACCGAAAAGCACTCAATTTCTCTCTATATATATATGCAATATATCGTTTTTAGTGTATGTTAACGAGTTTAATTAGTAAGAAATGGTTATATGATTGTATGTTTATACTACATTGTGCCCAAAATGGTAAATATCGGCAATTACCGACCGAAAAGCACTTCATGTGGAAACCGAAAAGCACTCAATTTCTCGCTATATATATGAATATTTGCGTTTCTATTGTGTGTAAACGGATTAAATTAGTTATAAATGGTTATATTTCATGCATATTTATACTACCTTGGGATTATTATGAGGTATTAAGCCCCAAAATTGGATAAATATCGGCAATATACCGACCGAAAAGCACTTCATGTGAAGACCGAAAAGCACTCAATTTCTCGCTATATATATAATATTTGCGTTCCTATTATGTGTAAACGGTTTAAATTAGTTATAAATGGTATATTGCATGCATATTTATACTACATTGTGTTTATAACGAGGTATTAATGCCCGAAATTGGATAAATATCGGCAATATACCGACCGAAAAGCACTTCATGTGAAGACCGAAAAGCACTCAATTTCTCGCTATATATGTGAATATTTGCGTTTCTATTGGGTGTAAACGGATTGAATTAGTTATAAATGGTTATATTTCATGCATATTTATACTACATTGTGTTTATAACGAGGTATTAATGCCCAAAATTGGTTAAATATCGGCAATATACCGACCGAAAAGCACTCCCGCGACAGCAGAGAATCACCGAAAAGCACTCAAGTTCTCTATATATACATGCAAGTTAACTATAAGGGCCGATTTTAATGGATTGAAAAGATGTACCGGTACATATTTATTTAGTCAAAGTCTGTCCATATTAAAACTTAATTTAATGTCTGAAGTCATCATTAACAACTTGTGAACGAACGGCCGGTACGCTTCTTTAATCAGCACAAAGCAGTTTGGAAATAGATTTTCGCACCTTCAATTAATTATATTCCAGATAATGATGAGAAGTTGTGTTATGATCGGCGCCTTTCATTCATGTCCGAACAGTGCGGCTCGTGTGAATTAATGTACAATTTTGTTGATTTACATGTGCTCAATTATTTATTCGATGTACGATGTGAATCTAATCTTAGTTTTAGTGCAGATTCGTTCATACGACACAAAGACACTATTTTATGTTACGGATCTTTTCGGTTTAGAGGACTGAGACATTCATGTTAAAAATCGAATATAATATATATTTTTTATAAAAAACAGGTAGCAAGTTATAAATATATCGGCAATGTACCAACCGAAAAGCATTTCATGGTGTTTATCATCTTATACGTAAATTGATGTATATGTTTTAAGTATTTCTAATTGACGTGAAACTCTTGAATAGAAATTGCAGCATGACTTTTAGTTAATGTGCTTTGTATTAAAGCGGGTATATACGATTTTTATATGTGCTGAATTGTAAAATATTGATTCAAATATGTTATAATAACACACACTATGCAAGAAAAATGATACATTTAAGACGAATTTCATAAAATACAGCAAATACAAATTAGCGCCCCGAGCCGATTGTGACGAAGATAATTCGTAATATTATTTTCCTACAATAACCGACGCATTCGTCTTTTTTGTAAGTGTTCATGTGTCGTATGAATCGATATCGCTGCAGAAATTTCAAATGAACCGTTAAACTAAATTTAGATTCACATCGTACATGCATGATATATATGCTGGCGAATTCGGCTGTACAGCCTTTTTCGATTTCAGAATTAAATATCTGGCTTATTTAGCATTTTTCGACACATGTTCTTCTTAACTTTTATTTTAGTTTATATTGAAAAATATGTATAATAAGTTTTTTTACACATTTTATATTTATTACTAAATATTTGAAAAGATCGTATATACCCGCTTTAATAATAGCGATTTTAATCGTTCCATTAAAACCATTCATTGCGCGAGTATCTAGTGTACGCTGGTAACTTAACACGCATTTTATTATGACTATTAATTAACAGCTCAAACACAAATTTAAAAAGGGGCGTGTGCGTTAAATCAATTACAATGGATTATTGAAGATACAAAAAAAATCAACAAGTTGTAGATTCCTATTACTGTTTTCAAAAAACAAAAAATGAAATAATACAATGCTTAGATCCAAGATTTATTACATGTTATAATAAAAATAATAATAATACATATCACCAATATTACATACACATTATTGTAATGGAACTTAGCGTTTGACACTACATATGAGTCTTTGTAGTCGACACTGATACTTGCGCATGCCGTTGTTTCCCGGGGTACGGCTCTCCAAATGAACCAGATCTTTGGCATAGTCGGCAGGGAATTTAATATCAGGAAATTTTAGTAAATTGTTCTTAAATGTTTTGGCTAAGCACTTGTTTATTTTGATTCTCTGTCTGTATTCATTCGGGTCTGATGGTGTATTGTAATATATATAATTCTGATAAGAAACAGTAGCACACAACAGGAATTTGGTTGATAAAAATAACTGATGTATTTATTGAAAGTGAAATTTGCCCAGAATAGTTGTATAAAATTTTTCGTCTAGCGGCCAAGTGCATTAATCCCGATTGCTGTTGGGTATTTTACTGTTTAGTAACACCTTAATACCATCATTTTTAAACTGATAACGGAAATAAAGAAATATTTTTTTTGTTAAGTATACGTGCTTGAATTCATGTTACATCTTTCATTGGACATACATTGCGGCAGAGTTCTAGTTCGCAGCGTAATCAAGCTCCGTGTAATCGGTATCCTACAATAAATAAGTTTTTAATTATGTGTAATTTAATTCGCAACATTGCTTATCTCAACGTTCAATGGCCCGCGCACGTCACAAAATTTTAAAACATCATTATTGTTAAGTGTACATGCTTGATATATTCATAAAATAGCAGTTTTTTAAAAACAATCGGACTTTAACCTTTAATTTGATGCAAATGAACAGAAGAACTGATGTATTTATTTAACGTGAAAAACATTTTGAACTAAAAATGTTTTGAATTAATGTTAATGCAAAAATAAATCTATAACATTATACCGCTGTTGGGTATTTTACTGTTAGTAACGCTCGATTGGTCATTGTCGGCTCGGGTAAAACTTACATGTACCCCGGGTACTCTTCAGTAACTCATACTCATGTTGCTGCAGTTTTTCTTAACAGAAGTTTGTTTAAGATAATCGTTAGCGCGTTTTACGACATCGGATTTAGGGCGGGAAATACAACTGGGGTACAGTCTAATATCGACCGGGTACATGTAGGTAGTACCCGAGCCGACAATGACCAATCGAGCGTTAGTAAGCCATTAATACATACATTTTTAAAATTTGAACGGAAATAGGGAAATATCGTTTTTTGAGAAGTTTACGCGCTTGATTAAATGTTAGCTGTAGAAATTTAGTCAACTCTTCGGGACACCCTCTTTTTACAGACATCGGGCCGCATTACAGTCAAAAAAGAAAAAAGAAAAATGCATTGATAAATGCTGCTAAGTCCGAAAGGAAACTATTAGATGCGTATAATGTGGGATTACAGCAGACTGATGTTACGTTCCCGTCTTCAGACGCGGACAAGATGGCGATCAATATTCTGCACAAATTTCATCCTGCAATGATAGGGCATTACACACCTATAAAAACAATCGGTGACTACCAAATTTCTGGAATAGATTTCTGTGAGAATTACGATATCACATTGTGATCATCAGGCTACAGTATAGCCCTCACAAAATCGAAACCAGACATGTACATATTAGCTGAACTAAATTCAACTGACAATAAAGAATTGACATAGAAAATAAAATACAAAGCATTGCTAGCTATTATAGCTGTCGTGATTGTCAAATGTAAACATCGGCGAGGAACTGATCAACAACATCTGTATATATACAATTTGAATATATTATATTCTCGTAATTCCAAAAAAAAAAAATAGAAAAAGAAAACAATAAAAAATATCATTTTAAATAATAGCAGTTGTACATAGAAATAAGAAGTGTTACAATGATTCATTGATAAAGCATTCATATACTTGTATATATGTACTATTTATTATGTATAGTTGTAATTCTTTATGTTATGAATGTTTATTCACTTGACAAAACCAGGTATGATACATGAAGCAAAAGCATTTCTATCGGTACCCCATTTCTATCATATTGACGCGTGTGCGCAGCGGGTAATCAGATTGCGCGCTGTGTGTATTAAGACTATCGCACCTTCAATCGGATGCTATTTAATTAACACCCCGCTGATAAGATAACAGTATTAACACCTTCGATCAGTTGTGTTGTAATTAAAACTCACTGATAGTTTACCTGTGCATTCCGTTGATATTTATATCTGAAAATAAATGAAACACGATTTAAATGCCCCGTCGTATAGATTTCTTTACAAATCTTAATGATAATCATACCTGGTTTTTTATCATTGTTCACATTTGTTATTATAATCATGATCTTGAATTTTATAACCTTTGTACCTTCTTTGCATATGTCTATGTAACGTAGTTGTATCTTTGTTTATTTTGTTTAATCTATCTTTTATTCTAACTTTACTACCTTCTTTGCATATGTATATGTAACATAGTTGTATGTATAGTTTATCAATTTTTATTCTATGTTTTTTATATTATGTACCACTTATTAGTTAGTATGTACCAAATATTTTTTTTACATATCATTACTTTCTATAATCATAATCTGATTTGAACTTGAGGGTAACATAATCATTGACAGACAAGCTTATCTTAAGCTGTGCAGTTTTTTTTCATTACAAACAGCTGCAAATATTTAATTTCTTGTTTATACAAATGGGACTTTTTCCGGTTTTTTTTATTTCTTGCATAAATTTTCGGGAATATTTCGGCCTTTTTTTTCAAAATTTGGCTCTTACAAGAGGTGGCCTCCACGTGGCAAGAGCTGGGCAACATATTCATTATGTTGGCAAACTACCTCATGTATATATGAGTCGTGTTCTGGGAAGAAAAAGGAGCTTAATGCATGTTCGTAAAATGTCATCCCAGATTAGCCTACGCAGTCCGCACAGGCTAATCAGGGACGACACTTTCCGCTTTTATGGTATTTTTAGTTTCAAGGAAGTCACTCCTCACCGAAAATCACGTTTGGGCGAAAAGTGTCGTCCCTGATTAGCAGTGCGGACTGCACAGGCTAATCAGTGACGACACTTTAAGCACATGCATTAAGCCCACTTTTCTCAGAACGCGCCTCATATATATATAGTGCTTTATTTTCAAACTTAAATCAATATTTAACGAAGTCATCATTGATTATATTAAATATAGAGAGAAATTGAGTGCTTGTGCTTTATCTTTAAACTTAAATCAATATTTAACGAAGTCATTATTGACTAAATAAATCTGTACATCTTTTTAATCCATTATAAACGGCACTTATAGCTTAGTTTCGTTTATATCTAGAGAAATTGAGTGCTTTTCGGTGATTCTGTGCTGTCGCGGGAGTGCTTTTCGGTGGCCACCAAAAATAGTAATGAGCTTTATATTTAAACTTTTTATTTAATGAAGTCATTATTGACTAAATAAATATGTACATCTTTTCAATCCATTAAAATCGGCCCTTATAGTTAACTTGCATGTATATATAGAGAACTTGAGTGCTTTTCGGTGATTCTCTGCTGTCGCGGGAGTGCTTTTCGGTCGGTATATTGCCGATATTTAACCAATTTTGGGCATTAATACCTCATAATAAACACAAGGTAGTATAAATATGCATGCAATATAACAATTTATAACTAATTTAAACCGTTTACACACAATAGGAACGCAAATATTATATATATAGCGAGAAATTGAGTGCTTTTCGGTCTTCACATGAAGTGCTTTTCGGTCGGTATATTGCCGATATTTATCCAATTTTGGGGCTTAATACCTCATAATAAACACAAGGTAGTATAAATATGCATGAAATATAACCATTTATATCTAATTTAAACCGTTTACACACAATAGAAACGCAAATATTCATATATATAGCGAGAAATTGAGTGCTTTTCGGTCTTCACTTGAAGTGCTTTTCGGTCGGTATATTGCCGATATTTATCCAATTTTGGGGCTTAATACCTCATAATAAACACAAGGTAGTATAAATATGCATGAAATATAACCATTTATAACTAATTTAAACCGTTTACACACAATAGAAACGCAAATATTCATATATATAGCGAGAAATTGAGTGCTTTTCGGTTTCCACTTGAAGTGCTTTTCGGTCGGTATATTGCCGATATTTATCCAATTTTTGGGCTTAATACCTCATAATAAACCCAAGGTAGTATAAATATGCATGAAATATAACCATTTATAACTAATTTAATCCGTTTACACACAATAGAAACGCAAATATTCATATATATAGCGAGAAATTGAGTGCTTTTCGGTTTCCACATGAAGTGCTTTTCGGTCGGTAATTGCCGATATTTACCATTTTGGACACAATGTAGTATAAACATACAATCATATAACCATTTCTTACTAATTAAACTCGTTAACATACACTAAAAACGATATATTGCATATATATAGAGAGAAATTGAGTGCTTTTCGGTGCTTTTCGGTTATTGTATGGACCCCATTATCCGCATCCCAAATTCGACGACACCTAAATTCGACGATGTTCTATTTATATTGATTAAATGGATGATAATTGTCTTTGAATCATTTCAAAGTAATACAGCCGAGTTTAAAATTATTATTTTCTGCTATTAAACATTTCATTATTTCTTTCATTATTTGCTAAATATTGCTTCATGTAACCGTTACATCGTCGAATTTCGGTCCATTACATTCGGTTCTTTACACCCGTCGAATTTGGGTCACACTGGGATATTGCATACATGCATCTAGTCCAAATTTTTGACGCTCTTAAATATTAAGCTACTTTTTATATGGGTAAAGTATCTCGCGCGTCTTATAAATAAGACTAACATGCATCATGCAGAGATCTCCCTCTGGTTTAGTTCAAACCTGTATATTTTAGTTTGATTGCATAGGACTTATTTGAAAAAGCTGTAAATTTTGTTTCCGGTGCCTAGAACCAGTACTTAGTGTCTATAAGGAAGATCTAAAGAACGCTTCCACAGTGGGGATCGAACCCGTGACCTCCTGGTTGCTAGGCGGACACCATATCCTTTACGCCACAGCTACCTCAGGGTTTGGGGTAACGGTACAGTTTGTCAAGGTATTCCGAATCATTAGGCATTCTGAATCCACATTTTCATTTAAAAAGTCTTAACGTTTGGTATGCGATTTGAAAGGTTATTGTTGTTTCTAAAAATTTAATCCCCCAGCCTGTAAAGAATGAAGAATCATTGTTTTTGATGAAAATGTTGATTCAGAATGCCTAATGATACCTGTACCCTGAGGCGGGGGAAATAGGGCATCATTTAAAAAAAATTTGGACTTTAAACCAAACATGAGAAACAATATACTATGTTTTTTTAATCACTTGATTAGTCTTTATTACCGCCAAATTAAATACATAACAATTCTATTTAGTTTTAAACATTTTAAACTTGACAATTCTGGGTCTAGGGCAATTAATTTGCTTGAGTGTCGGGTGAATTTTTATCTGGGGAAAAATTAATACTTTTTTGTTGAGGGAATGGGGCCTTATTTTGGCCAAGTCTTGAATCGTTATAAGACGGTATATAATATTATATTTACCTGTCAATAATATCTGCAAGGGGAGTTAGACAGTATAGATTGATATATACATGTACATGGTCACTCTTAATGTCACTCAAATAGATAAAGTAATCAGTATTGCTATTTAATGGTATGTTTTTTTCATGAGAATAAACTTAAGGTTAATAGTGATTACTTTGTAAAATAAAACAAAGCATGTGCAAATATTGCAATAAAATATTCATTTTTAACACCATTAAAAAAAAGTTAACAATATCTATACACATTCCTTGGTATTTTACCCTAGCATAACAGCTTCAATCACATAATCATTATTTCAATCAATTAACTGGGTCCTTTATCTCATTATCTCTTAATAAATCATATATATTGATAGCCACCTGCTTCGTACACATTTCAAACTAATATTTCAGACACCAAACGCAAAGCCTATCCCAAGGCAATGCCCCATTTGCGTGGTAAAAGGCAACACGACTGTGTACCTCCGGGTAACAGACCACGTTCGCTGGGTGCAAGCGCTGACGGCAGACCCCATGAAGCCGTTGATGTCAGAGGCACGTGCTAAGACCGGTCGGAAAGTGAAGAAGACAAAGACGAGGAATTACTACTCTTGCTGGCTGTGCGACCGGTCGGTGATTGACCGGCTGTGTCATCTAGAACAGGAGCACAAAATGGAGGCTGGGACATTCAATTTTGTTTACACAAGAGGGCCGTTTCCGGAAAGTAAGTGTTAAATTGTGTTCGTGTGGTTTTTGTATTTAATTTCTCATATTTCTATCAATGTCTAATACAAAACCATACCAAACGATTTGTAACTTTTACATTTAAACGTCATTTACAGGTCGCGAAAACTTCAGGAAAGGTGACCAGCAGACTCGCCACTCATGATGACTCGGCATAGGAGGATGAGAAGGTGGAGGATGAGGAGGAGGAGGAAGAGGACTTTTCATTCCTAACGCGGAAATACTGCCTGAGCCTGGAACCCAATGCAAGGGTGATGCATGGTCGGAGAAGCTGCAAGTAACAGTATGGATTGCTTATATAGTGTAAAGTTTTGAGTCCGTTTTCGGGGTAGAACCAGTACTTGGTGCATTAAGCCCTGTTTTCCCAGATTTTTTTTTAATTATATACATTTCAATTGATAGTCATTATTATTGCAACATGTATATATATTAAAAACCGTGAGGAAATATATATAAGTACATTAAAATTTAAGATAAATATTATTTATTTATAATACTTTGGAATTACTGGTTGTTAGTTAAATTATATGCGATTTCACCATCTAGCATAGAATATCATCCAATAATACTTGTTGCAGTTTCAATAGTTGACTCATATGTAGACTAAATGTTCCTGCGGAGCAGGCCAGGTGGGTTGGCAAACGAGTCGAAAACACAAGAGGTCAACATGAAGATCAACCGGTTCCTGGCCCTGTCTGGCTACTTGGAAGGAGTGGTGTTGAGTGACGTGCTGTTGTGGATGTGCCATATGGAGGTCCACGACAGTTCCTCAACACCACTCACCAGCTGAAGACGGTGCGGAATGCACTAACGGCAATCAAGAACTTCCTGAAGTGGTGCCAGGGAATGGTCTAGCGGACGCCCGCACATTGAACAATGTAAGCGTAAACTTAGGATTTGATTTATGTAAATTATTCATTCTTCTTGGACATCTACTTATTAATGTTTTGGCGTTGGCCGTCTTTCTGTCTGTTCTTCCGTCCATCTTTCCGTCCGTCCAGCACTTTTGTGTCGAGAGCCATATCTTGAAAGTGCTTTGGCCGATTTCATTGAAACTTGGTATGAGTATATATATGGATAAGAGGACGATGCACGCCAAATGGCATTGTACACAGTCTGTTAATAACGGGGTTTTGGCCCTTTGTATCTTGAAAAAATGCTTTTTTGAGTGTCAAATATAACACTTTTGTGTCCAGAAGCATATTGGCGGGGGATATCAATTCAACAAATTTGCTTGTTAAGCTTTATTTTTTTTCGGCCGATCTCCTTCTCACAGGCTTCCTGACCTCAACCTGCCTGGATAAGAGCCGTCGCGAGGTTGTTCGGAGGGTAGAGGAGAGTGCGGCCATCCTGACGGACGCAAACCTGGAGCGCCACTTCACTGAAAGTGAGCATGTAGTGAAAACGATCAAGGTGTTCCAGGAGACCCCGCTGGCACACCTGAAAGATATTCGGGGAATAATCATTAAACTGATAGCGCTCTATAAAGCCTCCTGAACCGGCAAGTATACAAACCTGAGGGTATGTAATATAAATAAGCATAGTATTGATTCGAAAAGATAACCCTAAATTACTTTTCAGACCAGAGTTGTTTTTCAGTAGCAATTGCATAGAATTGAATGAAACTTGAAGTTAATAGGCATTAAAATTGGGTTTATTTAAGTATACAACAAAGCTGTTCGCCTGTTAATTGACCGACTTGTCTTATGTATAATATTTTTACCAGATTGTTACCTTGAAGACAGATAAACTATAATGCAAAAGTTCATTTTGACATTCCAAATTGGGGAAAGGCCTTGAAGCCATTGTAAAATTAAACTGTTATGGCCCCTTAATTGATTGAAAATGTCAAATTTCTGTCTGCATATGTTGGTGTATGAATTTAGTGAAATTCAAATTAGATCAAATTTGTTATCATTTTTCAGTGGTTCTTGCATAAGAGTCATCAGGATGATTTGGTCATTTCAGAGATGTACCCTTTATAGCTCAACTTTAGTTATTGTTGCTGGTCTTTGTCTGTTTTGCGATGTGTGTCTATATGTCAACATTTTTACTTAAACAATATCTCCTACTAAACCTTTGGGCAAAGCTTGATGAAACTGGCAGGAATATTCCTGGCATGAAGCTCCTTCAATGTTGCTCCAAGAATTGTTTTCCATGAAATCCTTGTTGCCCTGGCAACCAAAAGGAAAAACTTAAAAAATCTACTCTGAAACTGCAAGGACTTGGGCTGAGATATTTAGCATGAAACATTGTGTGGTGGACCTTTACCTGTGGGCAAGTCGATTTTTTGTCGAGCCCACTTATGGAGAGCTCGACATATTTGTCACAGTTGGCGGTTTGGTGTATGTGGATCAGTCCGTCAGTATGAAAGTCCGGGTTAGGCTTGTCTGGAGCGTAAGTCTGTTATTGATTGGAGGAATTTCAAATAACTTGCAATAAATGTTCACAATCATGACACGGCCGGTCACTGCTCAAGAAAACGTCAATATCTCAAAGGTCAAGGTCACACTTTGAGTTCAAATGTCAAAAATGGCCATAAATGACCTTGTCTGGGCCATTATTATGTCATTCATTGTCAGAATTAAATTCAATTTAAAATCATGTGTTCACCATAATTTGACGGTGTTGCATGGGAAGGAATAACGTCGAAATCTCGAAGGTCAAGGTCACACTTTTAGTTCAAAAGTAATAAATGGCCATAAATGAGCTTGTCCGGGCCATAACTGTGTCATTCATTGTAAAATTCTTAAATCATTAAGCACATTTGTTCACCATCACTCGACGATGTGTCATAAGAAAGAATTACGTCAAAATCTCCAAACTCAAGATTACACTTAAGAGTTCAAAGGTTAATTGGTGGGACTTGTACCATGATTGTTCAAACTATGTTCCTGGGGTCAAAATTGCCCCACTGGGGAGGGAAATGTAATTTCCTTATTAGTTTATTAAAAAACCTCAAAAACAAAAATGTTCTCATAAATCACAAGGCCTAGAGCAAAGATATTTGACATGAAAGTTCATCTTGTGGACCTTCACCAAGATTGTTCAAGTATCATTGGATCATATTTGCCCCACCCTCGGATCAAATTTGTTTTCCTTCTATAATATATATAATGAACACTTAAAAATATTCTTCTCAAAAACTGCAGTGCGAACATACATATTTTGCATAAAACATCATCTGGTGAACTTCTATACAGATTTTTAGAATTATCGGCTGGGGGTACCAATGATAAATTCATTGAATTTACCTGCTAAGATTAATTTGCTTTGTGGATATGCAATAACTTGCAATGTTTTTAAAGTGATTGAATGGTTCAACATTAACATAAAATTAAAAAGAAAAAAACTATTTCATGCATCATATTATACTTATAAAAAGCCATAATTGTAATGCTTTCATGGAAAAAAATGAATGTTTGCTTAATTTTCAAAAATATTAATAAATCTTTAATGTTGAGGATTCTTCATAAAGGTTTTACGTGTGCACAGAATGTTATGGTAATCTCCAAAGCATTCCCATTACAAAATACATCCGATGTCTATGGATAAGTTATTTTTATGCCCCCTTTCGAAGAAAAGGGGGTATATAGTTTTCGCACTGTCTGTCAGTCTGTCACACTTTTCGTGTCGGCTTTCTAATTCAAATAATTTTCATTCGATCTTTACCAAACTTGGTCAGAAGTTGTGTCTAGACAATATCTAGGTCAAGTTCGAATATGGGTTATGCCGGGTCAAAAACTAGGTCACGGGGTCACTTAGTGCATTTCAAGGATTTAGCATGGTGTCTGCTCTCTAATTGAAGTAGTTTGCATCAACATTCATGCGCCTGTCAAGTATCGGGCATTCAGCGTGAGAGTCGCGCATTTACGCAGCAAAACACCCTCTCACACAGCCAAATCTTATGCTCTCCTTTTTTTATACGCCCGTTTTAAAAAACGGGACGTATTATAGTTTCACCCTTGGCGGACGGCGTCCACAGCAGTGTCCGCTCTCTAATTTAAATAGTTTTCATCCGATCTTCACCAAACTTGGTCAGAAGTTGTGTCTAGACAATATCTATGTCAAGTTCAAATATGGGTCATGCCGGGTCAAAAACTAGGTCACGAGGTCACTTAGTGCATTTCAAGGATTTAGCATGGTGTCTGCTTTCTAATTGAAGTAGATTTCACCCGATCTTCACCAAATTTGGTCAGAAGTTGTGTCTAGATGATATGTAGGTCAAGTTGGAATATGGGTCATGCAGGGTCAAAAACGAGGTCACAAGGTCACATTTTGCATTTCAAGTATTTAGCATGGTGTCCGCTCTCTTATTTAAGTAGTTTTCATATGATCTTCACCAAATTTAGTCAGATGTTATACTAAATGATATCTAGGTCAAGTTTAAATATGGGTCATGCCGGGTCAATAACTAGGTCTCGAGGTCACTTAGTGCATTTCAAGCATTGAGCATGGTGTCCAAAACCTTCGAACGGGCGTATCTTGTGACAGTTTGGCACTCTTGTTTAAAACTGACGATGCATGAAACTATTTTCACTCATATTTTTTATGTAATTTAAATGCCAAAATTTAGAAAATGCATATGAATGTGAAACGAAACTGTAAGTAAGTAAATAGTGTTACAGTTACTGTACAAACAACCCATTTTTCAAAGGAAGCGTTTTTTTTTTGTAAACTGTACTGATGGTTTTGCTAGTTATGCCATAGGTTGTTGATAACTCGCGTTTGTTCAGCTAATTTCATTATTTCTTTTATAGCCATTAATGTGTTATCATGGTCATTGATGTGAACAAAAGCAAACTGTTATTTTTACAGCATCCAGTAAAAATACCCATATTATAAATCACACGGGTACTACTGCTCTAATGTTTGATCAAGAATGCATCTAATGGATAATCAAACTAGTGGTTTCACTCAATTGATTTTTGCATATATAGGTAGGTGTACCTAGAGATTGAGCTGGAGACAGTGAAGGTGCTGACCTCTGTGTGGAACACTTAGAAGCTGGCAAGTTTTCATATTGAAGGGTAAGGTTCCCAACTGCCCATCACACACAGAATGTAGCTTGTCGTCTTCCGCAGTAAAAACTGGTTAGTGCTCCACAATGCGATACCTGGTTCATATGTTTGTTGCTTGAGTATTAATTATTATTATCAAGATTATCTTGTTTTATATTTCTTGATTATTTGCTATTATATCCCCAGAAACATAGTATAGTGGGGTATATAGGAGTGACCTTGTCTGTCTGTCGATGGCACTGTATTAAGTGTCCCCTCTCTAATTCAAGGTGTTTATTGGATCTTCACCAAACTTGGTCATAAGTTGTATGTAGATGATGTCTAGGTCAAGTTTGAATATAGGTCATGCCGGGTCAAAAACTAGGTCACGGGGTCACTTAGTGCGTTTAAAACATTCATCATGCTGTCCGCTCTGTAATAAATAGTTTTCATCCAATCTTCACCAAACTTGGTCAGAATTTTATCTAGATGATCTCTAGGCCAAGTTTTAACATGGGCAATGCCGGGCTAAAAACTAGGTCACAGGGTCACTTTGTGCGTTTTTTAGCATTCAGTATGGTATCTGCTCTCTAATTCAAGTAGTTTTCATCCGATCTTCTCCAAACTTGGTCAGAAGTTTAATCTAGATGATCTCTAGGCCAACTTTAAACGTGGGCCATGCCGGGCCGAAAAATTAGGTCACATGGATTTTGACTTTAGGTCCTATAACACTGGCTTGCGACACCTGTCGACAGGCTTTCAACACAAATTTTTGGAATAAATAGTGACTGAATATCTATCTAAGTTTGGTTGTGAGTTTATCTGGGCCATAACTATGTCATTCATTGGGAGATTAAACAAAAAAAATGCACATTTGTTTACCATCATTGAACGGTGTGTCATGCCAAAGAATTGTCGATATCTCTGAGGTCAAGGTCACAATTGCATAATAACTCTTAAAATCGCCAAACATGTAAATATGTTTTTCTTATTTTGTGAAGACAGCATGCAAAATATTCTGTGTCAATGCGGTATGTGGGGTTATTCCTGGTATATTGGAGTCTGTATGTTGGTTGGTCTGTTGTGGATTTGTCTATCCATTCAATTTTGTAAATATGTGATCAGCATGAAAAGAAGATTTTCAAAACACAATTTTTATTTGCATTGATTTCACATCCAAGAGTAATGGTCTTGATTCCTTGATCCTCGCTCATAAACATTCACAGGGACAGCAGGGGTATTTTATTATTGTTTATGACCAAGTTTGTATTATATTTGTTTTGAAAGTGTGAACTTTTTAATGGATAAATAGATAGATTGAACAAAATTAATTTATTATGCCCTCCTTAGAAGAAGAGGGGGTTAATTGTTTTGCACATGTCGGTCAGACCGTCCATCAAATGGTTTCCGGATGATAACTCAAGAACGCATAGGTACATTAATCATGACTGGCAAATGACCCCTTCAATTATCAGTTCAATAGGTCAAAGGTCAAGGTCACAGTGACTTGAAACGGTAAAATGGTTTGCGGATGATAACTCAAGAAAGTTTAAGCCTAGGATCATGAAACTTCATAGGTACATTGATCATGACTGGTAGAAGACCCCTTTTGATTTCCAGGTCTCTAGGTCAAAGGTCAAGGTCACAGTGACCTGAAGCAGTAAAATGGTTTCCGAATGATATATATATATATATAATTAGCTATTGATACTTAAGTGAGAGTGATTACATGAGTATTCACACAATGGCTGCCACTACAACTGTACAAAAGAATGACACTCACAGTTCTCACCATAAACCCCAATACTCTTCTCTCCATAACAGGGTGCTGGAAGATGCTTACTGCTATATTGACTGCTTCTAAGCGCTTCCAGGACCTAAAAATTATCTCCCAGCAGCAACCTCCCCAAGGTGTGACGAGAGTCTTCAAGGTAATTGAAAGAGGGTGCAATGTGAAGTATAAATGCATAATGAACCAAATGGAAAGCATAGGTTTGGAATAACTCGTCTCATGGTCAAAGTCACACTTAATACTCAATTTTCACATACCATTATATATGCAAGAAAGCTCATTCAACAACTCGCTACAATCAGGTTATATGCTGAATTGATACTTTCAGGTCAAAGGTCCTAGGCCACTAAGAAATATTTCTTTTAAATCTCACTCAAATGGTGACCATATTGTTTCAATATGCAGAGTTTGGATTTGGCATCACTCACACTTGAAGATAAATATTCATTTGCCACATTATGATTTTGATTCTTCTTAGTAAATCACATATCCCGTTTCATTGTTCCAAGAAACAAAACACCAATGTTCACCACAATTAATTAATGCGATTTGCAAAACCAATCAGGTTCAAACAAGATAAAAGGTTTGAACATTCAGTTCTATCCTTTAAATTTGTATCCGCTCATTATTGTCCCCTACCGGTTTCATCGGAGGGGATTTATGATCACATTTGATTCATACTTTGACAAAACAACACTTACCTGACATACCACAATGGGCTCCACCCAAACCATCCCCATGCCCCACCCCAGAACTCCCCCCCCACCCCGCCCCCCCTAAAAAAAAAAAGAACAATTTTTTTTTTTTTTTTTAAATATCATCTATAAAATGACCACACACCCACATTATACCCCCTCTCCATGATGGCTTACGTTATACTGTCAAGCACTCGAATAGTCGAGCGCGCTGTCCTCTGACAGCTCTTGTTGCCTTAAATTTTCATTGTTCTTTGAAATTAAATTAATAATGGCCAATTTTTTCACTGCTCTTTGTTATTATTTGTTTTTGTTTTACAACTTTTTCTGCAATCAATTTAAGGGGGCATGTCAATGGTTTTTCTCTATGCAATGGCAAATATTCAACATTCCACATGTCCGATTTTTATGAAAAATAAATGTACATGTATAAGGAACATTGATGAAATCGTTTTAAAAGATTAGTGAAGGGCCAAAAAAATATTATTACATTATGGTCTTAGTGCTTATGGGGATCGAATCTTGCCCACAACATTCACAATCTTAATGAATATTTTCTACACAAAACTACTGTTCCATTATTCATTATGGTCAGTGAGCATGCCCATAGCTGGATATGTTAATACTACTACGATTTCCTGCGCCCACAAAAAGTTTCGTGGGGATAACTTTTTTTAGCTTGACTATATATATATATATATATATATATATATATATATATATATATATATTATATATATATATATATCTATAAGTGGAGCTATCCTACTCACCCCGGCGTCGGGCGTTACCGTGAGCGTTGGAATGTTAAAATTTGCGTACCACCTCACATATTTCCTATGTCCTTTGACATATTGCTTTTATATTTTGCATACTTCTTTACCAACATGACACCAATCTATAAACAAGAGCAGACAACTGAATCAAGCATTTTGTAAGAATTATGGCCCTTTTTTTCACTTAGAATATGAATATTATTGATAAATCTATGTTAAAAATTGCGTACAACCTCAAATATTTTCTATGTCCTTTGACATATTGCTTTCAAATTTTGCGTACTTCTTTACCAACATGATCCCAATCTATAAACAAGATCAGACAAACTGTAATAAGCATTGTGACAGAATTATGGCCCCTTATTCGGTGGAGCATATATTGCCAGTTTGTCTTTCCTTACTTACATACTTCCTTTCTTCTGTCACACTTTTGCTACCGTTTCTCATAGCGCCTTCAATACTTAACCAATCGCTTTCATATTTGGCATGTAGGTACCTTGCATGGACCTCTACCTTTTGATGAGGCTTGAGGTCACTGGGGTCAAGGTCACCGAGGCTAATAATAGACTTTCTTCCGTCACACTTTTGCTACCGTTTCTCATAGCGCCTTCAATACTTTACCAATCTCTTTCATATTTGGCATGTAGGTACCTTGCATGGACCATTACCTTTTGATGAGGTTTGAGGTCACTGGGTCAAGGGTCACACGAGGCTATAATAGATTTTTTAG
>NC_068359.1:126697076-126711734 GCF_020536995.1 Dreissena polymorpha | reverse complement strand
GTAGTCTAAGCAAAAATAAGATACATTATAGAGTTAATGCGTTTTAATTTTCAAGGTTTTAAACCATGAAAGTTTTCATAGCACTCTAAATGGGTAAACGCTAGCAAATGATGTCAACAGAGAACCCTTCCATATATTTAACGAATATGTGTTTTTCATCAAACACAGTTTTTTCATCGATACAAGCAAACCTTTGAAACATCGTTGGTTTTCCATCATAAGATATTATAGAATTATAAATAATGAAATATAGAGAGGATATTTGTTGGATTTATTTTCTGGAATATCGAATTTAATTCACGAGTGATCCTAGAAAATGGTATTGTCCACGAGTATTCCACCACATCCAACAAAATCTTTTTTATATTTTATGCTCCTTAATAATTATTTTTGTATTTTTTGCCGTTCCGGACAATATAATCTCCCTTGGGCGTTCCAAAATTTTTATAATTTTATTACATGTTTGTTGAAGGGAAGCTTATCCATATGTTTTCATAAACATTCAATGGAGAATAATCGACTTGGGAACAGGGGGGGGGGGTCACAATAGGGAACCCAAAGATATGTAAAAAAATAGTAACGGTCAAGCAATGCAAATTATCGATAATTTTCACTGTTATGTTTCACTTTTTGAAACAGTGAAATATCAATTTAGTTCACTAATACATCTCTATAAACCATCGGAAAGCATACAATAAATGCAAACACAAAATAGGAAAGCATATTAATACATTGTTACAACTCTGTTTGTAATGTCGACATAGATCTGACGAAGGCTTTGCTGGACATCAGTCAAATATCTGCGTGCAAGTTGAATTTTCGTTCAATACACTATGATTTCGATGGTATAAGTAAGGATGAATTAAATCAAATATGAATGTCCTCTTTGTTAATTTTCATGACCACCGCTTCCATTGCAACAATCACTACCGCATTCATAATCGCAAACAACAAACTACCACATCTATTTCTATCAAGCCTCTACAACAAAATCCTCCAGTACCACTGCCACAATCTTCACGGCAAAACCACCAGTACCACTAACACAATCACCACAGCAACACCAACTAGAAAACGAAAGCTGTGCGTCTTATCTCCATATATTACCCAGAGTAAAATACCAACCCAACTTTATGAACCATTAATACTTAGAAAATAAGCATCATATAACATGTTCTTGAATAATGACGTCAGTGTGGTTTCTCCGGTTCGTCTGTATTTTTGTAGAGGTTGAGGAATTATAAAGGCCTGATGCCATTGAGTTTGTGAAATTTTACTGCTGACTAAGGCGTTGTGTCTGAACGAAAGAAAGAACTATATCATACCCGCCAAACATCTGCGAGAATGTAATACTTAAAACACTTACAGACAAAGATAAAAAGCCATTAGGCTTCCTTAAAAGATTGGCACGATTTTATTCTCTTCCTCCGATTTTAGCTCAGTTGCTTTGTTAATGCAATATCTTCTAAATCGGAACACAGGTTTCTTGCCGAATACAAGTTTCACATATACGCAAAAAGGTCAAGGTTGTAATGATCTATTTTATTTAGTATTATCATCCATTTTACGTTCCACCGACAAAATAGCGCTTAAACTTGTAAAGCAAAGAACTTTGTGAATGATGCATCCTAGTATCAAGTTTAATATTCAAACTCGTCATTGCATGCAAAAGATAATTTTATTCACATTTATTGCAAGCAGATCAAGATGTGCAATCTTTTAAGATTTATAAAACTCATATTTTGTTACGCCAGATGCGTCAATGAAATGTTGTTCATGAAGACCGAAATGATTACGCTCAAGATAAGTGCTAATATATGCGAATTTTTCGCTAAATATTCTGTTCAATCTGAATATAACGAAAATCAATGTTTAACATTTATTATGAATAGTGGGTGTATTTTCTTTGATACAACGAAAAACGTAGTGGCGTTTCTGTTTATGGGAGATAAATAATGATTGGCCTTCTTTAACAAATTTCTACCTTTAATGCGAATTCGTGCCATGATGTCTGAAATTATATTAACAATTAATCATAGGTTACAATAAAGTAAATCAATTCCACATGCAACATTTTTGGCAAAATCATGTGAACAAACTTATTAAACGGGATTTAATTATACATTTCATTTAACGGCTCGTTAATGGGATCCCGTTCCGGGATTTATAGATAATATAATAGTTTATTTCCTTACAGTACTGTTTCTTTAATTTATAAAATGATGGAAAGTATATCTTATGGTGCTAGTTTGGGTTTTAAAGTTTAGCTTTAGACACTATATTGCATAGAAAACTATTTTTTTAAACGTGAATTAATAATATCCCTCTATACAAGGCATTATCATTATGATTGATAAATTGATCGGTTGGAACAGTGAAGTAATGATAATCAAACGTATTAAACTCAGTGTCCTCGATCACTACATGTATATAAAACTAGATGCGCTTTCAGGTATGGCCTCATACCTGCTCTGATATAAACTGCAATATCCAGCTATTTAGTGTGTAATAGATATATTTAATGTGGGTGTTGTCTTCTTCGGTGTGTGTGTGGGGGGGGGGGGGGGGGTTTAACCGGAAGTAGCAGGATGAAGCCGCACCAGTCCAGTATTGTGACCAACAAACAAGCTCAAATGCGCCTAGAGAAGAGATTGAACACGGGTCGCTTAGAATCCCGGGAGGACAACCACTGTGCTAATCCGACAGCCCAACTGATTGTTTAGAAAGTGTGTGCGTGTGCGCGCGCGTGTATGTGAGTGTGTGTGTATTTCGAAGTTTGTTCTTACGCGCCTAATGTGCTGACCAGGAGTGTGTAGTAGCACTCGAGAGCTTGGGGACGAAGGTTGAATTATAAATGCTATTTCCAGCCATTTAGTTGTTACAACCTTGTGGGCTATTTTTTATGCATGTTAATGTTACAAGAATGCATTGAATACTGAACAAAAAGTATTTGCTACAATTACGATTTCGTTGATTTTTAGACACCATGTCATCTGATCTTTATTCTAGTGTGTTATTAGTCAACGTTTAATTGCTAAAAGGTAAAATAATATTTTGATGATTTTTTTTAAATTGATAAACACTAGCCTTGACGTCAACAGAAAATCCTTCCTCATCTTAAAAGAATACATGTTTTCTTTTTATGAAACACAGTTTGAGTTTCATCGATAGAAACAGACACTTGATATATGGTTTGTTGTCAATAATAAGAGTTGGAATTAAATAACGAAATGATACATACAATTCCCCTGTATGACTGTTTTAATTAGAGTTAAAATTCTATGAGGTTACATTTTATTTACACTTATATGTATCATGAATATGGCTGGCCAAGTGTGAGGTTGAGCTCTCTAAGACCGGTTACCCCCACCATGCTTAACATTGACCGTTTCGTATTGTGTCGTACTGTTTTGGCAATCTGTCACTTGCCTTAAATAAAGGACCGCAAAATTGTGAAAAAATAAGAATGCAATTCTGCTGCTGCAGCTGGAGATTCACTTATTATATACAATATAAAAAGCAAATGAATGCATTGTCATCACACGAATAATCGGGCCATGGATTTAACGAAGACCATGCTAAACATCAGTCGAATATCTGCCTGGCAGTTGAGTTCAAAACGATATGATACTGCTAGTATAAGTCAGGATAAATTAAACCACATGTTCAGGTTCTTCTTCGTTAACCACGGTCACCAAGCACCTGTAAGAAAAAAATGCAAGTTCACTTGTAATCGAATTGTTATCATGAACATTGTTATCTTGTTATTGTTCGGAATGTCTCAATAAGGTAAAAAATCAAGCTTTCTTATGAGAAGCATATCCTAATTAGCTGAAATTCAAAACATGATATTGAATTAAAACAGGTAGGTTTGTAGAAAGAAAGTAATAATTCTAGTATAAGCCTTTGTATGTTTTATTATTCTATTGAAGCAAACAGTTAATAAATTGCAAATAGAACGGAAAACACCTTAAAGTAAACACATTTTTAACAACTAATGAACATATTTAAACATCTAACACAACTGCCATTACCACCGCATACACAACAATTATCACTACCACCATAATAACCTTAACCAAACAAAGCCATCAACACAATCACTATCATAGCCTCTAACACCACAACAACCAGCACCTCTATCACAAATATCTCAGCCTCACCAACACAAGTATGTGCACTATAAATCATTAGATGATAAACATAATATTACATGTATTTGAATCATGACGTCGGTGTGGTCCCTCCGGTCCGCTTGGTATTTGTAGCAACTGAGGCATTATAAACGACATGTGTCATCGAGATTGTGAACGTCCCTTGCTGACTGAGGCGTCGCGACTGGGCGGGTGGAATAAACATATCACTATCCGACATATTTCTGCGAGAATGTATCACTTGAAACACCAACAGGCAGAGTAAAACAATCATGAGACTTCCTAAAACGATTGAAACGATCCTCATTTTATCCTTTGATCACAGCTCAGTTGTTTATATTAAATAGAATACTATTTGTATTCATCTGAATTCTGTTTGCGTTTAACAAAATAATGGTTTCAGACCGAATATTTGTTTCACATTCGTGCAAAAAGCTCAAGTTAGTTATGATCTATTTTATATACTATAAAGATCTATTTTATAAAACACATAGCAGCCATAACACTAGTAAACGGCAAACTCCAGTGTAAATAATGAATCCTTTCACATGATAAAAATACAATTGAAACCCGCCGTCGTGTACTAGCTTTAATGTTATCAAATGAGTTGCCACCGGGCGCAGTTCTTAAGATTTATGATTATTACCCTAATAAAGATCGCGTTACTTACGCAAGTTGCGAATATGACAGGTGTTCATATGCACAAAACGATTACTTTAAAGACAAATCATCGCATATTCAGTGCGTTCCGTCCAAGTTCTTTGGAGGTTTAAGTTACGTCCGGATTATGTTACACAATAAAATTGACGTTTTAATACAACATTTGATATGAAAAACGGCGACCTCAAGTTTTGACATAAAGAAGTGCAATGTTATAAGAACTACTTGTACTGAAAATACTTCTACAACAAAACACAAAAAAACGTGAATTACTCTTTCTACACAACTCCAACAACACCACCAACAACAACAACTACTACTACTGCTGCTACGGTATAAGTAAAAAGCAATTCGAAAATAGAGGAGGACTGAGATACCTTTCCCCATATATGGACTACATGAGTTTAAATGTAAAATATGCAAAGAAATCACTTTATAGAGACGAACTTAAACGGATAATAAAGACACACAAACCAAGCAAACATATGTACAGCTGATTTATGTAGTGTTCTATTACCTCTACATACCGGTGGATAAGTCTGATATATAATTGCTACAAGTGCTACGTAACTACACTTTCCGTTCCGTATATGGTATTGTCCAGGTATTTTTACGTTTTTTTTTAATATTCAAATAAATGATTATCTGTGTTACGTAATGATTTCCCATGATGCATCTGTATACATTTTCATTTGTATTCGGCACTAACATACGTGATAGAAATTTATTTCGGAAATGATTAATGGTTATGCATTGGTCATAATAACATAAACATAAAATTAGCGTGCAATGTTTAGAACAAACTAAATAACCTATCCGGAGGTGCCAATACTTTATGTTCTTATAAAAACCGTCTTAACTTATATGTTATCACATACATATAAAAGAGAAATGAAATGAATGCAAACATGTATCATTTCTATTTAAATCATATCATGCATTGCATTTGCTAAAACCACTTCAAGTTCACTTTTTCTAATTATGATATATAAACCAAATACAGAACTTTTCAAAAATCGGTCGTCCAACATATGCCATATGAAAGTTGCATACATGTATAAGTATCGTTGTGGCGAAAAGCGTTAAATTTTTTAATATATAATACACGGTTAATCTTTAATTTTGCAAATTACACACTATCTACTGATATGCACCTTCTAAGCTGGCGTTGGGTATTCCCAATCGCTTCAGGCATTAGTATTCTGAATCGAAATAATGGTAGTATTTTTGTCTCCTCTGCATTGTAATAGTTTCGAAGGGTTTTACTTTTGTTGTGTTTCCAATCCACGTATATTATACATGTATGTCATTGTTTTATGATTTAACAGGTTTGGCACTTGGACTTTATATTTTATTTTGTTTGATGGGTGTGTGTGTATGTACCTTTCGCTTTCTAAAGCAGCACACACGTAGAAACGCTTTTTTTAACCTTGACATCCTCTTGTTACCTTGTTATCGTAAGAAGAGAAAAATCCTTAAACGGTTTTAGGCATATTAAAAATAAGCATTTTAATAAGTTTTAAAATACGAATGGAAAAATAACACTTTGTTTATAAAACTGTCAAATGCGTTAAATAACGCATGTCAGATGTTACTGTTAAGTATGTGTGCAAACTTTAAAATCAGTGTTTATTTCACCATTGAGCTAATGACCTTAAACTAACCAATCCTTCATATATTTCATACCGGGTCAATAAATAAAATAATACAAATGTAAACTCTTTACCTCTTATGAGACAACGTTCTTCAATACATTCGTATCAGTGCGGAAATCATTCACTACGATTATTTCGTGTAACACCTTCTAACGTAGGTATAAGATGTGTTTGTCGTTTGAAAGTCCGTCCTTAAATGTGCTTAAATGAAAGTCCGTTCCAGAAAGGGAGGTTAAACCACTTTACTTCGACAAATTAATTAGAAGATAGAATGAACCAATGTTTTATTAAACATAAGTAATTGATGACAAATTACTGCATAAACAATATCTAGTGTTTAAGAAAGCATTTTCTGTTTGTTTCAATAGATTGCTCTGAAACCTCTATTTATCATTAATATTTTTGGTAACAAGGGGTTAAACGTTCAAAAAAATGTTATTGGGTTTTTAAAAATACTGGTACTATTCTTATACTAAATGAAATGCACAAATTCTCCAGAATTATATTATTTATTATTAAAAATTGTATCTCCTCTTTTAACTAGAAATACCACTTTTGCTCAGAACATAAATGCATAATGATTTTTACATATATTTTTATAAAATCCAATAAGCATATATCCTCTTTTCCTGTTTAGTCGGCAACAAGTTCTTCTCAGCCACTAAAGAGTTACATTGACTTTTTTAATGTATGAAAACATTGTCAAAACTTTGAGACATTTAATTAAACATGTTATGTCTAAACAACAAATACAGGCGAATAAATTTAGATATCAGGTTCTTCCTTACTAACATGACCAATCCAGACGAGAACCCTAGCAATCCTGATTTGTTCATGTCTTCCTATCAATCAGTTATGTCATTATTGTATTGGAAAACATGAAATGTTTGCTATAAATTTTATATTAATCAATAAAGTGATATTTTGTTAATTATAAAACCAAAAAACTGATTAAAAGAAATATTTTCAACAGTATCGGCATTTTATATTAAATCTTTGCCTATATTTTTCAAACAATGTAGAAATCGACATTTTTAAACAGAAAAAAACCTTTTATGTGAAAGAAGTTTCTGAATAAAAATAAGTAATTCAAGTTTCATCAGATATGTGTGACCATTTACTAAATAAATGGGTGAACGAGCTTAGGAGTTGATGAAACTATCGGATAGAAGGATAAACTGAAATATGATTTTTTACATATATTATGCACTCAAGTTGAGCCTTGATTCGTATTTTAAAGCAGTGTCAGACTGTGTTCCTCACCGAAATCGATGAAATTTTACTTTAAATCACTTGTGAATTGCTATACAACAATTTCATGGTATAATATTTTAGAAAATCATACACATATTTAACGAGAACCTGTCTGCTGATTTTTTCCGATAAGTTACGGAAATTACCGATCTTCGGTTTCCGAAAAACAATACGCCGCGGTTCCGCAAAACACGATGATCGTTCCCAAAGATTTTGGTTTTACCGACTTTTACTGGTTTATAAAGGTATGAATTTGTTTCTCATTTGATATACATGATTCAAACGTAATATTTTATTGATTTCAGCTGTCTGTAACCGCGAAACAAAAAACATTCAGAACTTTTTTGTTTACGATTGTTTTTTTTTTATATAGCTTGCATGCAGCATGACATTAAATGTTCTGGAAGATTAATGTCTCAACTTTCTTGATTGGATGATTTTAGACTGTTCAATCCAATCAGAAAAGAGGTTTTAAACATGATTTAAACACACGTAAAGCGAAATAATAAATTGCGACTGTTTGTTTATTGCAAATTTGTGACATCACGAATTGCCTCCCTTGTTTATTCATGCTTTAGAAGTGATAAAAGCGCGCCGGAAAGATACAATTCTCGTTATTTATATTATTATTTACTCTACAGCATATTGTTTATGCTATAGCGCGCTCCTAGGCTTCCTTCTAGTCGCTCTTTGTCATCTACCGTGTTAGTGATGGCTCTGAATGAAGTATTTCCCTTTAGAACATTCATCCATTCCGTCCATTCTAAGAAATTTTGCGCAACGGCTTCTGTACCATACGTATACAGGGAGTAAAACGTTCTTTCCTTGACGTCGTCTTCGCTAATTTTTTAATTGTAAGAACAGGTCCGCACATCACTTAAACCAATACTTTTGTCCTTAAGATTTGTTAAATTATCGCATTAAACGATTTCTTCTTCTTCACTTTCGAGTCTTGAATAAGATTCCTCGTCTGATTTTCATTCAATGAAATAAAATAATCATGCAGTTGAACATGTTTCACAAGCATTAATTAACCAGCATATTTGGAATAAACCTGGACAGCTGTTACCTGTGGTTTAAACAAGTATGATTAACTTTTCCACAAAGATAATGTCCCTCTTACACTCTGACATCTCAACTAACATAAGCCACCCCTAATCGATATTTTTAAAATTACATTTAAAAATCTGTGTGATATAACATTTGTCTGATCTATTCTAAATTCGAATAAATCGTCATTTTGTGGAAATCAGTGGCTCTGGATACGTAGTCTAGTTGATAAAAATTAGCGTACAACTGCTATAAGTAAAACTATTATTCCTCACATAAGTTTGTTTTCTTCTTTGCGTATATACACTTCATAGGTCCGTTATTTTGTTTAGTGCCCTGTAAAGATGCGCGCGCATCTAATAGTGCCCGCTAGAATGTTAGTTATTTGTAACATTTGTGCAAGTGGTACAAAGCAAAGATTTTTCTTTAAATACTTAGGGTAAACGCACGATTCGTTTGGCAGGTCACGAGTATGTGTTTTTTTATTATTAACCACATCTTAATAAATGCAAAAATTAAATGCTATTTTTAGGATAAATGTTTTGCAACATGTTGTGTGTGATATAAGCAGTTATCTTTATATAAAATGTACCTCAATATGTGAAATGCTTTACAATAAAAATGAATTTTGTATAAAGAAGAGAATTTGTCCGTGTCCAACTTTTTCAGGGAGACAACAAGCGCACAACAATACTACGGTACATATATAGTAACTGATAAATATTGATGGAATTTATATTGTGTTATTTATTTTTATTTCTATTGACATTTATCTACACAAAAATGTTCGGCTTCGATCCATATACTATTTTGGGCTGCCTGGCTGGTCACTCTTCTGCCATAGGGCCCTCACTGAGCTTTTCTATTTCTTAAATAATACAATGCAAATTTATATAATAAGCTCTTAACAGCAGTCATCTTATGTCATATTTTCTTTAAGTGAGAGGCAGGAATTTATGTTCCTGTATTATGTATTTGGTGAACATTGTATATGTTATCTTCTCTCGCAAATACGCAACACATAGTCTACGGATTATTAAATTACATATTAGTAATACCAATTAAACATACTGTTCAAAGAAATATCAATTCATTACTAAAAGGAAGACTCTAAGAAAATAAATCACGTGGTATATATCCCCTATAAAGATTACAAAGTTCAATTCAAATTACACACCAAACTGTATGTAAGTATGATACAATGCTTCTAAATTAAATTTCTGTATACATGATTAATTAATTGTATTAATGATATTGTTATTGTGTCAGCATTGTTTCATCTTTAAATGCATAACGTTGAATTCCAGAAAAAAAACGTAAATTTGGCAAAGAAGGTTAACTACTGCTTCTTTATATTTATACGTCAAGTGTATATGGCAATTTGCTTTTGGCTGCCCGAATAGCGCGTAGGTTGGCATACCCGCTTCTAAGTGTTTTCCGGTAAGAATAAATCTTCCCACAAGCAGATGGTAAATTCATTTCATGACAATGTTAAAAAATACGAACATCTATGATCAATTACGTCAATCCACTACGTTTCAACACTGTGTGGCGACACTATGGAGTGTCAATTTGAGATATTTAAAACGGTATAAAAGTCATTTATTAGTTCGTCAGTTAATATCAACAGTATACCACTTTTACAGGAAGATTTCGATTATTACTCGAGTAAATTTTAAATACTTTTTTGTCAAATACATATACTTGCCGTTTTAATATTTGGGTCATATATTAGAACATATTCGATATGCTTTGCGTTATTCTATTTATACAAACGTCTTTCTGTGTCGGTGTGGTTTACAATGCGCTTTACACGGACTAAAAAAGATGAATATTCTTTACTTTAAAAAAATAAGTAATGTATTTATATAGATAGAGCAGCAATAAGTGCGACCCTTTTGATATTTGATGCAATTAATTGAAAACAAGCAAGCATTATGTCTCGCCATTTAGCAAACGACTGAATGACAAAGTGCAGATAGATTGTTAAAACGTCACCATTCTTCGTACAATATATATCACTTATACGATACTACAAATCTGGAATTATTATTATATCATTCCAATTCATTAAGTCACAAATGTTTATGAATGTTCAGTAGGCTGAACACATTCGTAAAATAAAGAGACCTTTCACAGGTAGTTTAAACGTTTGTTAATGAATTGTTTTCACAAAATCCTCGGTAAAAATATAGCTTATAACATGTATAAGTAACAGAAAGCGTTGCTGAATGAACAATTTTGCAGGTTCATAGTAGTAATATTTTAAACGGGATATAATTTAGATCCTAACATTTACATTCACATCAACATAAGGAGCCCCCTCCTCTTGTTTATTTCTCAGTTGAAAATTGTTTTCCAATACAATGGTGGTCATTTCATTCAAGTGACTCAATGCTAAAACGAACAACACCACTGCACAATCTAAACTCATATCAAATACATAAAGCTATATAAATCATATACATGTTTATAAGACAAACAATAAAACACATTTAAAGCAGAAAAATATACAAATACAAACAAAATAATAAATGGCTCGCCAACAAATTTCACATCGAGTTTGATTAAAAGTATCTGTACATAAGTAATTATTCCAAAATGTGTTTATAAGAAAATTGGATTTGAAACCGCTTTCATTGGGCGTCTTACTGATAAAAATACATAACAATACCTCATTGAAACCATGAACATAATAATGTTTGGTTCCAAGTATATTCCGCACGTTCAAGGCGATTCCGAACACGTATTGTTTATAAAAATCCATATATTGTAAGTGCATTCTACATCAAGCAACCATAAGACATGAATATGTCATATGAGGATAATGAAATTTAGTTATATTATTTTGATAGTGGAAAAGTTGCGAAACATAATACACCTGTACATGAACATGTACTACAAAAATTTTAAAATCAAATTTCTAAGAAGACGAGATGTGATCAATTATAAAATATACATAAAACATACACTATTGTAAAATTTCAAAGTTATTGATATAATATGCAATCTTAAAATGCAATGTATGGATGGTAAACATTTGTGGATTTAAACGTTCATTATTTTCTCCAGCCCTTTTTACACACATACATGTCACAGGCCGATACATACGACGGAATTCATTGGCATAAGATTGTTCAGGGTAACTTTGATTATTTTAAAACGCTGAGCATGTATTCATGGTAAAAATCAAATGTTTTGGGTGAATGATAAACAATATTTACAAAACAAATGATAATTATTACACGTAATATATCCTTAAATAACACACACACACAATTTATTTTCTCTCAGTAATAGGATACTTTTCACAATGCCGTTTTACTGTGTTCATGTATGGCGGAACACATTATGTATTGAATAACCACTTACCACTGTGACAGTTAAAAATAGACGTACTTAGACTATGTTTCAATCTCGCAAACTGTTTGGAATTCACGGGTAGATACTATGTCATGCCATTTCCATTGATCCCCACCATAAACAATTATGAACTTTTCATCTTCACCATCTGGCTCGTCTGTGCCCCATTGCTCGAATCGCACTTCTGAGTGGTTGTCCATTCGAAATATTTTGTCCCCCTTCTTATAGAAGTCCAAAAAGAAGCCGTTTTTTTTCTATTAAGAAATAAGAACAACATGTATGATTGGGTTTAAACGAACTTGCAAGAAGGAAGTTGTTTATTATACAGATGCATTTTTGAACATAAAAACATGATCCCCCAAGAAAAACTAAACGAATCTAAAACCGTGACTTTGCTAATGTATATTATTCACAATTGTCATATTGTTCACTAACGGATGTTCATCTCTTGTTCAAAGGTAGAAAAGGTGGTTCAACTAGTCGCCCATAAGGTTATTTGAAAATCGCCGAATGTTTTTTTTTAACATTTCATAAATTTACAATTAAAAACATACATTCATGTGAATGGGTCCAGACCACGAGTTTATCTGTTCGCAACACCAGCATACAAGTTTATGGGCCTAATTCTTACCCCTTCATTATCATAGAACCTTATAACTTAATAATCTCTGATGATTAAGCTATCTTAAAAAGCTATGTATATATGTGTATCATTTACTGAAAAATTAATCAAATACTTTGATATATTAACACAGCAGCAGTTTTTTATGTGTTGTCCGATATAGATTAAATATTTATAGATGAATCGGCTATGCGCATCTTATGTTGCATACTGAACAAAACGTTTTGAAGTTTAAATCTGCATTCAATCTTGTCCAAGATCGTCATGATTCTCATGATCATTTGCATTCAGCAACTGTTTAATAAATATATCACAGTTTATATACTTTGTACGATTGATTTGAATTGTGATACTTTGCAGTAAACGTACATTTCATAGTTTATGTTGTTTGCATGCAGGCCACACTTCAATTTTCTTGTTTGTGTTTTTGGTCGGTTTTTGTGGTGTTTTTTTGCCTAACTGTTGGTCAGTAGGTCGCTCCTAAAATATGATGGTCTATGGCTTAGAATAAATTCCACTCCTTCTAGTGCAGCGGAAGTTTGTTTTTGTTATACCAGTTTACAATCTTTTAAGAATTGTATTAATTATGAAAAACAACTCTGGGCGATAACAAAACAGCACAGACATTCTAACGGAAATATATAGGTCAAGGATATATACAAACTCAGAGAACATTATCAAATATGTTAACACGTAACTCAATATGTATTGTTAATTAAGATGATTACATCTTATTTATCCAAATTAAAGAATGTTTACCCATAGTTACACACACACAGACGTTAAGGATAGGCACAAAAATATAGTATCTTATGTTTGTGAAAAAAAAACAATAATTTTCGACTAATTTTGAGTTTTTGTTATTAAAAAAAGATACTATGTAATTGCTAAGTTTATTGTTACTCATACTTTTGTACACGTAGGTTGCTTTCAAATTTTAACTTGTCATGTTCTGGAAAACATGTTTCTTATTTAAAATTGCACATACGCATCTGAAAACGACATGCTGAAGCTTCACATCAATAAAGCTTATTTAGCATTTTCGGGTAGCTCTGTTGCAGTTTTCTATTAAAATTACAGTTTGTACTTTCGAGGATAGGATAGGTTTTCAGTGATAAAACACAACATAAATCTTATCATAACAAACTACCAATGACACTTTTAAATTCAAATGATATTAACCATTAGAGGATAGCTATATTTTTTTCCAAAATAATTTAAATTCATATTGTTGTCCAAAACTATGATAAGTCAGCATAATAATGATGCATACAATGTATTTATACATGAACCTTCTAAACAATTGTATACCTGCCAATTTATAAGATGTAGCAATGTAAATACCTTGCGTGTTAGGAAAGAAACCTCTCATTTTGTTCGCCAAATATTCTTGCTCAACAGCGGACTCAATCGCAACAACACGGTACCCACAGTGTTGACAAAAAGCCTAAAACGAGGAGCGAATTTTTTTGTCATGCCGTTATTCTTTAACTGTATTCAACAATTGTTAGACGATTTTTAGAACTAGAATATAAAAATGAAAATACATCTACAATTCTATTTAATGCACGTACAAATATCTGGATGTTCAATTAGGTAGTGCTTCACATAATATCTCAAACCCAAACACATACAAAAACACATACATTTTTTTTAAATTGGCGTTTCATACGGTTTGTATGCACACATATATCATTGATAAGAAATGTTTGTCCGATCAGTGCGTTTGATATGTTTGTGGATTTTTGTACAATAATCATTTATAACATGCTTAAGTGATCGCAAAAGCGATAAATATAATAGATGCATGCGTAAAGATTGTTTAAATAAACGTGTACCACACTATCGTTATAATCCCGGCGGCTCTTTATGGCGAAGGTATAAGTGGATCTTCCGAACG
>NC_068359.1:126624576-126689576 GCF_020536995.1 Dreissena polymorpha | reverse complement strand
TTTACTAATTAACCGTGGCCATTCACCTGTGGCAATTTGAAGAGTCAAGTTTTGACTGTATTGTTTGTTTTTACCACTTACTAAATATTTCTTTTATACCATTATCCTAAGATTGGTTAATAGTAAAATCATATACAATCAATACCTTTAATAAGATGTCACTGCGCTGGACATACGCCATCACAAGTGGTCCATTTTCGTTACAAGCAAGGGTATTCCAAAAGTCTCTGATGAAATGTAATTCACACAACAACGCCGCTCTTAAGTAACCCATCACTTCACACGACGCTCTCAGAGCACATTGCTTCAGACATTTCTTGAACGACAAGTTTGGTAGCATCACCCTCTCGATTGATTCATCTTGCCTCGGACCGAACCGAACATTTCTGTATTCCGGTGCTTCTTTTGCTTGACCTAGGTCAGACAGCATGCAAATCACACAAATAAATTCATTAAGAAACCTCATTGCTTCAACTCGTCAGCAGCGTATTTCATACGATCTTCTCAGAACAAGGTCCTGGTCTGTTCTGTCACAATCACGACTAGCGGTCGCAGTTAATTTGGAGTGTGGAATGGAAATTCACATATTATCAATTATATATCAGTTTTGAAAACAATTGACTGCCGCCGATCCGCATTTATATTATCAGTTAATAAGCTCGATCGAATTTTGAAGTATTATCATGGGACACAAAATGTCAGCATAAAATATTGTTGCCATTAACTTTTTCTACGCCGTCGTTTTTAATAGAGTTCAATCGTTCAGTACGCATGCTAAATATTTACTTTGACAGTTGATTTGGTTTGATAATAAATGTTTTCAACATGAAATCCTGAATCCAAACAATTATATTAGGATTTATAAAAAAGGCAATATAACGGTTTTAGTAAATGTGCCCCCAGCATAAAAATAATTGGATTATTTTGGCAAAGACTTACGTTTTTATACGGCCTATATAAAGATTTGTATTATTTGTTTTCAGTTTAAGTGGAGTTTATAAACACAATAAATAAAGTTGTATTGATGTACGACAACTTCGTATGAAATATGATTGCTTGCGTTTGAAACACGTGATATGATGAATAAAATATGTAAAATCCCACTCGATACGATCAGCATTATTAAACGGCAATATCTGACACTTCATTCTAGTTCAATGATTATTAATGGAATGTTAATGCTTGTGCTACGCATGGAGAGTCTACGAGGTTGCAAACAGTTTGAGTATCACAACTACATTACACTCCGTGCAAACAAACATTAACTAACACATTTGTGTGCGCCAATCAAGTTTAAAAATTGTTACTTTTTTGCCATTGTATATTGAACTCACCAACTAATATAACACGTAGTATTTGCCTGTTTATGTATACCACGTATGCATTTTGTTCGAAATGGCAATTTAGCATAACTTATAATGTATATGGATTTGTTCTCAATACTCAATGGTTTTCTCAGCTCTCTTAATGAAATTCATAGTTTGCAGGATTTGACTTGTTAAAATATTTAAGTGAATATAAACCTCTGATAAGAGGTTTTCGTAAGGAATAATAATACATAAAATTATTATTAAATATAATAAACATGTGTATCAGATAAAATATGACTACTTCATACTAATAAGAAATGTAAAACACATGCATACATATCTTAAATATTAGTTCATTTACTATGTTCTATCGCGGTATTGAATTCCGCATGAAGTGAATATACAAGACAACAGTCGGAATAATTGACGTTTAAGCAATGGGTCGATATAACCTCACTTAAAATGGAAAGCATGCCATATGATTAACACAATATTAACGCTATTTTTCAATTTGATCTGATATGCGACCAACTCAACTTAGCTATCAATTCATTCAATATAAAATAAGCTAGCGTTCGTGTGCTTCCGAAGCTAGTCAATACTGCTTCAAATAAGAAAAAATGACGAAACTCGGCAAGCGGTTTTCACGCTGACCTGTTTCATAGACATGTTATTGCCGCTGCATACAAGTGCTTGTTGTATTATCCGCCTTAAAGCAGTACCAACACAGGTCGATATTTCCGAACACAACAACCGTGGTGTCAAATTGTATAACAAATTTGTTTTGGTAGGAAATAATTTACATTTTATATCATTGTTTTGGTATGCGTACATAACACATTTTCAGTCCGATGATCTCATAATACAATACGGCTTTAAATATATGTATAGTTTGCATTTACATGTAAGGAATTGTTGGTGGTGTCTGACCTAGAAGAAAGAAGAAACTTCCCGTCGAGCACATTTTTGACAAAAGTTAAATTTACAGCAGTTTTATCATGAGCAGGTGAAGTAGGGTCGATTTGTAGCAGTACAGATTGAATTTATAAACATGTTGATACTTATTTTATTTATAAGCTCGAAATATTAAGACATATATTTTGATTGATATTTTCACTGCACGAAGTATCCGGAATTTCGGACACGATCCATTGCTCGGATGAAACTGTGTTTGGTAGAAGTATACATTATATTTGGTGAAGTGATACCTAGTTTGATATTGCCTATTGTGAATTGACTTGGAAATTATCCAGATAGTAACATTTGAAGCGTTATGAATACTGCAGAGGAGTATGTGGAGTTCATAATGTCATCTTCTCAGCCTGTACACCCTGTATCAAGAACTCCAGATAATGAACATCATTTTTTCTGATGGAGTGGAAATGAGTTGTGCTAAAAAAGGTAAAAGCTTCAGACACAAATGGTGCACAGGCAAATACAGATAGTTTTATGGCTCAGGCAAGAAGAACATTGAACCGTAACACACCAATTAAGACACAAGACCATACAAGTGGGTTAGAAGTCATCATAAGTAAAATTGATAGCCTTGCATCCGAGTTAAAGAATGTCAATAGGAATGTGACGGAGAGAATTGATCGTTTGCAAATGGATTTAGAAAAGAAATTATCTGACAAACTTACTGATAAAATGGCTCAACTGTTAGACAAACGGATCAACATAGATTTCAAACGACTTGGTAAGACAGTTGATGATAGAATAGACACATTAAGGGCTGACATTAACAATGATCTTGATTCATTGAAGGGGAAAATAAACTCCCTCACTGATGCTATTCAAGCTTTTCAGCCAGAAAAGGAAGATAAATCCAGTAATGTAGTGTTTCGAAAGCTACCAGAATCAGTTAATGAACAATTAGTAGACACATTGAATGGAATCATCAAAGACTGTTTGGAAATTGAAGATGTGGTTGTATCGTCCGCACGTAGAATTCCCAATCAGAACTCAAAATCATCTGAACCAGGATTGGTAATTGCTACCTTTGACAATGTGGGTGATTAAAAAAAAGTTTTGAAAGCAAAGTCTAAGTTCTTTAAGACCGTCCACCATGACGTATCTATACATGCTGACCAAACTAAGGAGGATAGGATAACATCAAACAACTGGCGTACTAATGTCAACGCGGTCAATAGAGGAGGAAATTTGTTCGTTCGTGGAAATCGTAAAAATCGTGTAGTAAAAAATTTCAACAATCACAATGCAGAGGAATCTGATCCAAGGAAAAACACAAATGTTGACAATAGTGGTAATACTAATTGTGGCACCCATAATAATGGTGCATTCAGTTATAACCTTGACACCCACAATAATGGTGCACTCAGTGATAACCGTGGTACCCACAATAATGGTGCATATGGGGGTAATCGTGGCAACAATAATAATGACAACAATTGTCAAAATAGTAACTCTAAAATGTCTAGTGGCTCATCACTGAGGATCAATACAGGAGGGTTTAGACATGAAAATGGACAAGGTCAACAAGGTCGTGGTCAACAAGGTCGTGGTCAACAAGGTCAACGAGGTCGAAACACTTGGAGAGGTCGAGGAGGTCGATACGTCCGCTGTTGGTTTTGGAATGTCAACGGTTGGAGTCAAAATGCAAAAATAGACAATTTTTACTTAAGACAACAATGTACATGTATTGATTATTTGAATCTTGATGTTATAGGTATTTGTGAAACTCACTTATCAGATAAAAATGTTATTGATCTACCAGGATACATTTACTTTGGTAACAATAGAAAAACTTTACATATTAATACTAAGAGTGGATCGGGTGAGAAGGGTTTTTAGTTGTAAAGGACTTGGCAGATAGTTTTCATATCAATGCGCTTGATGACGGCTATGAAGATATTTTATGGCTTGAATTTAATGATAAACAGTCGGGGTTCTCATTTGATAGCTGTGTATGCTATCTACCACCAAATAATTCGTCTAGACATGTTGATGCTTGTGCTTTTTATGATACTCTGTTTATAAATGTATACTCATATCAGAACTATGGTCCTTTAATTACATGTGGAGACTTCAATAGTAGAATTGGTGACTCTGATGATTTCTTTGTTGGTATAGATGACATACAAGGCAGAAATGTAGTTGATTTTATAACAAATTTATATGGTGATAAACTTTTACAATTTTTAATTGACTCTAATATGTGTGTTTTAAATGGTCGTTATTATGTTCAAAACGATTTTACATCTGTTTCTACCAAAGGAAGTGCAGTGGTAGACTATTGAATTATTCAACATGAATACATAAATTGTTTTAGTGAATTTAACGAAATGAGGAGTACTGATCTTGTGTCGGAGCTTCATCTAAAAACTGGTTTCTCACCATCAACAATTCCGGACCATTCTATATGATTATGGATATTTGAGTTGTCTAAGTTTTGGGTCTATGTCGAGAAATCAACGTCTCAAACACATTTCAGTGCTCCTCAATAGGATAAATGTGATGTAAGAAATTTACCAGAACATGTTCTATGTACCGACGATATTGTTCAATAATTACATGACAAAGTACTATGTTTGGAACAGAGTCATAGACTTCAATGTGATACTGATGTTGCTTATACTAGTATCTGTACAATTTGCAAACAAGAAATGTATGATAAGTTTAATTATAAAACAGTACAGTATGGTAGTAATAACAAAAAGAGAAAGATTGGTAAACCATGGTGGAACAACACACTGTCTGACCTATGGAAGTCTTTTTGTATAACTGAACAAAATTGGTTAAAGTGTACCAATATGTCTGTTAAGACACAGTTGAAAGTGACTTTTTTACAGCTAGGAAAAGCTTTGACCGTGAGGTTCAGAAAAGTAAAAGATCCTACTGGGTGTCGTTCCAAAACGAACTGCTTCAAGATTGTGAAACAAACCAGCAAGGGTTTTGGAAGTCCATAGGTCGGGTAGGTGTTGCGCATGCTAGAAATAAATCTATACCTATGGAAGTACTATGTGAAGATGGCTCAATATCTAATGATGTTAATAATGTTCTTAATAAGTGGAAGGAAGATTTTAGTACTTTATTTGTAAATAAGCAAGTGTCTACCCAATCAATAGACATACAATACAATGTAGTTAATGGAAATGATCATGACTTTTCTACATGTATTCTAAATGAAAATACTACTATATTAGAAGTTCAAAAAGCTTTACAAAAAGCAAAATTAGGAAATACTATTCCAGTTGATATTTTGAAAAATAATAATTGTGTATCGTTTTTACATATTTTGTACAATGTTTTCTTCGACACAAGAATTTTTCCAACTTAGTGGGGTAAAATCATTTTAAATTGTAACACATTTGTTCACGCGGTGAACTAGATAGCTTTAGGCTACTGAACTTTTGGAACATTAATGAAAGTTCAATTTGAACTTTATGGCCCGCACGAACGCACCGAACAAATGGTTATTTACCGGTCAAAGCATCGGTCAAAGCATTTAATTGCATTATTAATTATTCCCGAACTGCCTGAAAACACGGTTGGGAGGTGAATTTAGACATCAACAGACAAGTTGATTGAATGTTTTATTTACATCTAAAACCAATATAGAAACAATTTGACAAGATGATTAAAAGTTCAGTTTACCTACTAAAACCATCACGTTTTCGGGAACATGACCTTTTATATAAGCATTTATATTATATAAGCAGTAGTACAGAACGAGGGGTATCTTTTTAAAGATCGAGGCACTTTGATAAGCGAACTCTCACGGTGAACATCCCAATTTAACGGCATCACGGGATACTGCAGGAGAGACGGACATATACTTTTGGACGGATTATATTTGTGTTGGAGTATCCTGTTTATTTCTTGTCTTCTATCTTGTTTCACTTATTTAATAAGAATAATATACAGAACAATACAATCTATACGATCATTTAACCAAGAATAAACGTTGATATATTCTAGAAAAAGACTTGTTGCCTTATTTTGCAAACTGATGAGTAGTTGAACGAATCTGGGACATTAAAGTTAAAACAAACAAATACACAACGCTTTTTAAACGAACCTTTGAACACTTATAGATTCACATAAGGGTAGAAGGGCCACATGCGGATATCTATTTCTGGCGCCGTTACGCGGATACTTAAAAGTTTGCAGACAATAGCAGCAGCAACATTAACAACGACAACTGGCGACGGGAAGCATTAACATTTCGTTTTACAGAGGAACGATACGACGGAAAGCAGAAACCATTCATTTCGTACAGAACACTATTTCATCGACAAGCTAGCGAAGCAGAGACGACATCGACACCAATTTAAAACCAATTTATAGAGACTATTTAAGCAACAACAGCGACAACATTAACAACGACAACGGGCGACGGGAGCGGCAGGAAACCACGACAACGACGAGAAGCGGCGACGACCATTTTATATGTTTATTATTATATAGATCTCATTAGTAATTGTTAAGCGATAAACAAATATTTCCTATTATATTATCTAAATATTGTTTAATAATTACAGGTCACGCAATATCGGTGGAGCTCTCCTTAAGGACGTTCACCGGAAGCACACAGCTGAGAAGGCATTTTGTCACGCAAGCCGGAGTCAGGTCAGAACCTTTTTATATCTCAGTTCTTAGACCTGGTTGCCAAACTGATAAGCACTCATATTTAAGGTTGAGCTGGCTAGTACCCACATTTTAGGTTACGCTGTTCGGTACTTTCATTTTAGGATAAAGAAATAAGGCTACCGTTTATAATTTTGAGAAAACAAAATGGCCATAAAACCAACACCATTTCAAGTGTTAGCAGAAAGCTTGTTCAATTTACCGGAAAAGTTAGCTTCGCAAGCTGCATTAAGTCAATTACCGAAATTCTCCGGAAAATTGAGCGAGTTTCAAAATTGGATACTCGAGATAGAAAGATATTTCATTATTTATTGGTGCGATGATGATAGGAAAATCAAAGTAATAGTTCATACCTCGACGGGGTCGGTATGCGAATTTGTCTATCTACTAATAAGAAAACTTAAAAACAGAGTTAAGAATACGATACGGGGAAATCACAGACCCGCAATACGCATTAAAAATATTAAGAAACGTAAAACAAAGACCGGGGGAAAACGTGGCGACATACGGAGGACGCGTGTTAATGTTAGCAAAAGACGCATGCGAGGAGGACCTCGATGAGAGGGACCCCATGCAACGAATAATAGTAGGTAACTTCATAGACGGATTACACGATGACGCAGTTTGGATGAAAAACCACACCGCGAAACACCACAGAACAGTTAGTGCGGTCAATCAACTACCACTGGAATAAAATGATTATAGGAACAAAGGTTACAATTTTCTTTCCACCAACCATTTTACCAAAGACTGTCCGAAAAGAATGACAATCACAGGTTATTTAGCGCACCGTTTTCATACGCAAACTTTTCTTGGTTAAATGATCGTATAGCAACGTCCTTTCGACACAGGGCAACCGAAGGGAACAAATTAGGGGCCACCTTATTAAGAGTACCAGCAGATCCTACCTCGTGCTTAATTAAATTAGGAAATGTTGAAGTTAGGGGATGAATCGACACAGGTAGTGATATAACAATTTTAAGTGATAACATATTCAAACAAATTTCTCCGCGTAAAAATATGCGTAAGTATGCAGTGAACATTCAATCTGTACGCGGCGACAGTCTAAAAGTTTTAGATTTATCAACACTGTCATTTACCATAGGAAAACTAAAGCTGGTACACGATTTCATTATTGTAAAGAACATTAATCGAAACTGCATAATAGGAAGAGATTTTGTAAACAGATTTAGCCATGAAATTGTTTTTGATATAAAAAGAATTCGAATTAATAACGAAATGATCCCAATTGTAAGCGATATACATATAGCCTCTTTAGTACGCACATGTCGTTCGATAACCATTCAGCCATATACTACGCTTGTCACCTATGGGAAAATCAAAGTCCACGCTTGAGGGTGTATATAGCTTGACACCGACGGCAGACTGCATAGACAATGCACCAGGTTTTCAATTAATGGATACGTTATTGACCGTGTCAAATAGCAATACAATCTCAATTTGTGTTTTCAACAATACCGGGAGGACAATAAGTTTACGAAAAGATTACATTATCGGAAAGCTAGATACATCAGTTGAAGTAAACACCGTTACATCTTCTAATGATAAGCGGTTTAAGTTTAATTGCAATTCGAAATATACGCACTTATTTCAGCAAATATTGAAAAAGAATACCGATTTATTTGCGCAGACAGATAAAGATTTAACTCCGACTTCTGCTATAAAAGCGACTATCGATACAGGCGATCATAAACCTATTAAGTTAAGACACTATCCTACACCAATCAAACATAGGGAATAATATGAAATACAATTAAGGAAATGCTTGAAGCAGGAATTATTGAACCATCAAATTATACTTGGTCTTTTCCAGTAGTATTAGTGAAGAAATCAGATGGTTGTCTTCGTTTTTGTGTAGATTTTAGACAGTTAAATAAAATAATAAAGGATGATGCCTGGCATTTACCTCGCATAGACGAAACCTTACCATTATTAGGAGGATGCAGTTTTTTTTCACAAAACTGGACATGAAATCAGGTTTTTGGCAAATACCTGTTGACGAGAATTCACGCGAAAAACTAGCTTTTACTTGTGCAGGGCTAGGGCTTTATCAATTTCGGGTAACCCCGTTTGGTGCAAAAATATCACCATTAATATTTCAAAGACTTATGGATACAGTTTTGAGGGGCTGTGAATCTTTGCAATTCCATATCTAGCTGATATTATCGTGTTTAGCAATGACGTCAATAGTCATCTGACCCACATTCAAACTGTATTTGATAGATTAAGACAGTACACTCTAAAATTAAAACTCTCGAAATGTAGCTTTCTTGAGGAAGAAACACATTATTTAGGCTTTTTATTAAACAACCATGGTTACAAACCTGACCCAGAAAAGGTCAAAGCAATTAAAATTGTTCCTCCACCGCAATCGGTTAAAGACATCAGATCATTTGTTGGTATATGTGGATTTTATACACGAATACTACCAAATTTTTTTCAAATAGCGGCACCACTGATTGTTCTTACAAAGAAATATGCACGTTTTATCTGGACACCCGAATGTCAAAGCGCATTTGACATGATAAAAGAACGACTAACAATCATTCCTTTATTAGGTTTTCCTGACCATACCAAAGTTTACCGACTTTATACGGACGCATCAAATGATTGCATAGGGGCTGTTTTATGCCCAGAATGTGACGAAGAAGAAAGCATTATTCCAGGAATACCTAACGAAGGACCAATTCACTTTTTTATCCCACAAATTAAGCGCTACAATGTAAAAATATTCAGTTATAGAAAAAGAGGCGTTTGCTCTAAAATGCGCTCTTGACAAATTACAATGTAACGTGTTTCGTAGATCACCGACCTTTAATGTATCTATTGACAGCAAATCTGACAAATAAAAGGTTACAGTCATATGTACTCGCTATTATTTGCTACAACGTAGACATAAAATATATCTCTGGATGTAATAATAAGGTTGCAGACATGTTATCACGATGCAGACATGATGGGACAATACCCGAGGTAAGTGAGGATGAATTACCTCAACATTTTGACATTGGAAAGCATGCATATGTTGCAAAGGAACCGGACACGAAGTTAAGGGACTCCGAGGAAAAGAAAATGGAGGTAAATGCTGTAAATTTAAATTAAATTAATAAAGTAAAGATTCTTACGTAAATGAAGACAGTGGAACTCAGAAAATTACACCGCCAGTATACATCGCTGACATTATAGACATAAAGAAAACACAGTCTGAAGACCCGCAGGTTCAGAAAAGGATCGCAGAGCTAGAGAGGGGCGAGAGAGAAGATAATTCTACAAGGTACATTCTTATTGACCAGATATTATACTATCTTAATGACAAAGACGAGGAACCAATTTTACGACTTTTTATCCCTTCCAGTTTACAAACAAGTTTAGTTGAGCATTATCATGATAATTTGGCACATATGGGGATTGATAAATGACACGTTAAGGAGAAAATTCTTTTGTCCTTATAGGTACAAACATTTATACAAGTAAATTCGTTCATGCGTTACTTATCAAGAACGAGCAAAATCCAATAACAAAATTCCAATTCAAGAAACTAGAGTATCTCTTTCAAGTGGTATAACTTGGTCCGTAGACTATTCGGGGCCATATAAGGAAACTTTGGCAGGAAAAACGTACCTTATCACATGTGTTGATGCAAAACACTAAATGGGTAGAATCATTTCCAGTCAAGAATAAGCAAGCAGAAATAGTAGCACACCTTTTCTTAGGCGAAATTATCCCTAGATTTAGCTTCCCATATCAGATATGCTTAGATAATGGTAAAGAATACTGCAATCAGGTGATAGACTCCATTTGTAAGTTCTACTCTATAGGCAAAATTACTACATCAACGTATAACTCCCAGGCTAATGGTCACATTGAAAGAGTTAACAGGACACTTAATGACATGATTTCTAAGAGAATAAGTGAAGGAGAAATTAAGTGGGATTTGCATATTAATGCCTGTTTGACAGCCATTAGGACAGAACCTTCAGAATTGACAGGATTCAGTCCATGTGCTTATTGTACGGAAGAGATCCAGTTTTACCATTTTATAGTTTACTACAACCGCACCGAAAGTACATGGGAGAAGACACCTCAATGTATTATATAGAAAATTTACATAAGGCCATCAGACAGGCTTACAGTAATATGAAAAAAGCTAAAAGAAAACGGAACCAGAGAATTAACGCAGATGCACAGGAACCAGTATTAGAGGTAGGTCATGCCGTTATGATAAAGTATCATAATCGCACTAATAAATTAGACAGCTATAATAAGCCGTATTACAGAATAATTGAACAAATATCTCCAGTTACGTTTAGAGTTAAAAACGTAGCCAATGGGTCGGAACTAACAGTACACGCACGAAATATAAAATCAGTAGATATTGAGACTTGGGACGTTCCGCAAGAGCGACTTCAGTCGACTAAAGGTAAGCGAAAATCTATTAATGTTGAACCTCCAAGCAATGATAGCGATGGAAGTACTGAGGTGAGTTATAATGATAATCAGAGTAAGGGCCGTATGTCGGACAATGACGATACGCCCTTAGCGAAATTAATTAGGCGACGTGTTTATGAGCGCAGTAATTTATCTGACATTGACGATGAAATACCTCTGGCCGAGTTAAAGAGAAAAATATCGAAGAAAGTCAGAGCGTATGCGTGAACACGAAAGGTCACATTCGGGTGATAGTAGTGATCATTCCGATATGGAGGTAATGTGGTCGAATACGCAAGACCGCGGTCGATCAAGAAACATTACTCCGATACAAATGACGTTTTAATTGAATTAATCAGAAAGATGTTAAAGTAAGAATACGCTCTCTGTACGTGTGAAAACACATACTTTTAATACCTTCCAGGACAGGGTGTACGACTTAAGACTGACGATACGAATATGGACATTGACATTTAGCATTGGGTTGAGCATCGCAACAACGTAGTTTTCATACCCGTTAACAAATTTTTCGCGACACAGTCTACACGGACAATAAGCTTTGTACTAGATCTGCAACCATATGACGACTTTCTAAATGCATTAAGAGCAGACTTGACGATAACAGAAAACTTAGCGACTCCGATGACGAACAAGAACTTACCTACTAATGCATATAAATTTATAGAATTATATTTAATTTATATCCAATGGTTAAATGCTGTAATTCAGAAACTGTATAGTGTTTCATTCAATTTTTGCACAAAGTAAATTCAAACAAGTTTATACGTCAAAAACGAGCTTAATTTGACTTTAGGTTGGATATATTAAGAGCAGTTTTTGGTGTTGCTAAAGATAGCGATATTCAGCAGATCCGTTCTGTTTTAAATACCCATCATCAGAGACAATTACGTTTAAGGCATGTTAGTTCCTAGTCTTTAACGCTATGGAATTTCCCACAAAACGCTGTAAAAGAAAATCGCAACTCATTTAATGACGTTATAAACACCCTTAATAAAATTGAAGTAAGATTACGTAACATGACTGACGAGGTTAACGCAAGGTTACTTGAAACTTATAATTACATGGTATCATATTGTCATTTGGACCTTATTATTCAAGAAGTAAGGGATTTAATGTCACGAGCAACCCTTATGTTTGAAAATTTAGATAATCAACTCACTGCCTTAAGTTTAGGACATTTTTCGCCACATTTAATTCCTCCTTATCAGCTAAAGGATTTACTTCTAGAAATCAAAAATGAATTGCCACCATTGAATACGTTACCGTTTGACTACGAAAAGCAAATTTTTGAGTACTATACATATCTTCCATTATCGAAAATAACAAATGGCTATGATAGTACAAATACCACTAAACGAGCCATATGAATTAAATCAGATGTATAGCATCATTAATATTCCGCTCACATTTGCTAATACGACAAAAAGCCATTTAACGTCGAATATGGCCGTAGCGAAATATGGCATTCCATACGCAGGTATAGCGATAAACTCGATCAAGCACATGTATTGTTCATATATATATAAGTAAACAAGATTTAATAGACCTGCTTTTTAATTTTAAAATCTGGGAATAATTTGTTGTACAGATAACTATGTGAATAAAGTTCTTCAAGGATATGTCATGGCTGCATAATAGAAATAATTGTTTAGTTAGCATCTATAATATATATATCTAATACACTATACTATACTATTGAGTTCCGAGTTAATACTTCTATAATTGTATTCATTACATATTTATTATTTTGTACATGGTTATACATCATTTGCAGCAATGACGTGTCCTATATATTTAGGTGAAAACCGTTATACTTGTTATAAGGGAGATAAATCTACAGTACTTGGTGACAGCAAACTGTTGTTGTATCAAGATCTGTGGAGTTACCCCCCTTTGCAAATAAGAAGAAGCTAATATTGTCAGAGTTATGTATAAGTATATTTTCACTGGAGTCTTTTGGTCAATATATATAATTCAAGTTATTGGTATGGACATAATGAATTCTAATCTTAAAAGATATATATTTTATCAATGTCAATAATGTAATGTTTATTATCTTAATATATATTTTAACTTTAATACAGAAGGTCATTGCCAACCAGTACCATAAGGATCTAATTCTAGCTGGTATTTGCTCTTTTAAAATGTTTTTAATCTTTTTAATATGCGCATAAGTGCATTGATCTACAATACCCAGTATTTTAGGTCAGTGTATTATTTTATGGCAATTGTTTAATTTAAGGTTGGCAATTGCAATATGATGTATCATAGAAATCAACTCTTGTGATACAAATAGTTTATTTGTCAATTTGTTATATATTTTGAAAAATGTCCATTACAAATCTGTAAAGATTCGCCATGCATGTTTATCCTATTATATTGTATCTGTATATATTGTACATGTCATGGATTAGAAAATAAACTTGTAAACTTCTTTAAGGAATGCTATTCGAAGTTTTACACCTTGCGTTACTGCTTCTTTTCGATACTCGTAACAATTTTTTAGAGTTTGTTTTATATTGTTCTGTGTAATTAAATCTAGTCGTTAATGAGGTGTTTATATTGTATAAACTTTTTGAAATATATAATAAACACATAAATGCTAATACATTATTATAATTGGTATATATTTTAATAATACTATTAATAGTACCAAATTCTGAACCTGTTTAAAACATACGTCTGCAATTATAATATTATAGTGTGAGTTGTTCTTAGAATCCTTCATTAATTGACTATCAATACATAACACATCTCACAAAAGAAGATGTAAAAGTGCAATATATGTGTTACTTTGAATGTTATATATATATATATATATATATATATATATATATATATATATATATGGTATGTACAAAAACATGTTTGTAAATTAAATAAAATTTAATAAGCATGGTGATCATGATGGCCTTTAAACGCTAACCTGCGTGTCCGGACACATCTAGGTGATGACTTTACCAACTGATCTAGTGTTTGATCACATTTTACCCCGATCCAAATATGGCCATCGTATTATAAAGATAAACCTTGCGACTAATACTGAGTCATAAATGTAGACTTAGAAAATAATTAATGTTGTATACATTCTTGAGCAAGTGACCTTGTTTTTAGGTCTAGATATTGTTAAGATAAGACTCTGCCATATTGTCATCAAGCTTGAGTCGTAAATGGTGCCCCTTGAGCGGTAACAATGTTTTCGTAATACGTTACACTGTGACCTTGTTTTGTAATGCACGTTACACAGAATCGAATACAGCCAGGGTATCGCCGAAATGAACATGCTGACCAAGTATCATCCAGATCGAATAATACATTTGGCATCTGATGTTGTTAAGATTCAACCTGGTGACAACGAGTGGAACTTGGCTTTGATATTGTTAAGATTAACATTCTTACCAAGTTGTATTAAAGTATCAAATGTGTTAATGAGCTATGCTCATAGGTCATCGCACACCACACGACGACGTATACCGGACAAAGATAAGCACATTCACCAAACATTAAGACAGCATACATCAATTTCGTTGAAAGAGTACTTTTCTTAATGATACGTTTTGTTAACAACAATTCCTTTAAAAATAACGCGATGGTGCTTCTTATTACAGTATATACTTTCTTGCAAAAAAAAATATGTTATATACAATTATAATTAGGAATTGATGTAGCTTTACTTCAACAAAACATGTATCCTTCACTTCAAGACATACTACTTCAAAATTGTGTTGTGCTGTTGTGGCACAACGTTACACAACTATAATGCAGTCTTCTTCTGACATACGATGTGATAACATTTTCATGAGCATTTCATCTTTTCTCTCTGAATTAAACATTTTAAAATATAACTGCTTCCAAAACAGTCAAAGTCAATGAAAGCATCTTCGCATTGTTTACACAATGATTTCGTGCTCAGGAGTTTGCTTAATATTTTAAGTAGGGGATTTGATTGCAAAAGTAGACCAGTTGTCTTAAGGATCTCCTCCGAGGGAGGGGTTGCGGCGAAGGACAGCGTCCATCATATCCTGGTGACCATGAAAAGCAATAAATGTTTTGAAACTTCTTTGACACCAGATTGATTAAATATTATCTTTTGCTTACTGATTTAGCACATAGTCTTATTTTTAAACGCAGGCAAAATGTATTTGTGATACCTTTTTTATGCCGCAGAATTCATGCATTAACGGATCAGTTGTAGCCATAACGGATCACGTGATCGAAACCATTCAGGGGGCATCTAACACGCTATTTGAACTATCGAAACACGAACTGTGTTGTTTACAATGACTAAGTTACATTATCAGTTATAATTTATAAATAAATATATAAATTGTTTACTATATGTGACCTTGTATCTACACTTAACGCATGGTGTTCTTGTGTGAATTATCTGTTGAAAATCCTAAAAAGATCGAAAATATGTGGGCATCTTATAAACCATGTTAATTGTTTGAATAATATCTCATCATCGATATTGAACATGGAACATAAATGAAACATTAAGATTGAGATCATTTTTGTCAGAATCAAGATTTGTATATATTTTAATAATATATTATTATCAATACGCATATTATCACGCTTGATCCGTTATTGCCTTAATTCTTCATTTCATTTAAGGCATTGTAAAATCTTTAACACGAATCAAAACTGAAATAGACTTTTGCAGGCAAAAAGACTACTAAATGACCTTTAAATTAATGCGTAAACTTCTTACTTTCCAACAGAGTTATAGCATGTGGCCGCGAAAAGGTTCAACCCCAATTTGGAAACGAGACGGAAGTAAACACAGTCGTATATACATGTCAGCAAAACATACCGAAATGTTTGACAAAGAGTAGCTACAATTACGACTCAATCAATGCGTTTTGAAGAACAGGCCTTGAAGATGCTGTGTGCAAAATATCATCTAAAAATGTCAACTATTGATCGCGATACGCAGTCTTGAACATCAAAGTGATCCGTTATGGGTAATGATTCGGTAATGGTAACTTGACTGTACAAATACAAATTGCATTTAAAGCACTTAACACGTGATTATAATGCAAGCTGTATTTCTTAGGTGATTTCTGTTGTAAGTCTTGTATGAAGTATAATGGACCACGAGAAGAAAAAGGAAACATCGAGGTGTTCAAAACACCAACTTGTTTATTGATTAACGATATAAATGTCTGCCTACTTTAGGTATTTGATGTCTACTGGTTCCAGCAAGAATCGTAATCCTTGAATTTTGCCTATTAACATATGTTTCTGAATGGATTTATTTTGAAACCGTTGTTAACTGGATGATAGTCATAACACTGACGTTCCGTTATATCGCGTACCATAGATTCCACGGATCGCGACATATACGGATTTCGATATAACTGGCCAATTATTCCATTCATATATATGTATACATTAGTAAAGTATGTCAATCTCAAAACATGTTTGTCTACCTTATTGCACTATGTGCTAAATCCATGTTGATATGAAAGTCATGCAGGTTGACTTACAAATCAAAAACAAGGTATGTATCTGAAAGCGTTTGCAAAAAACATACGGACACTTAATCCCAGACGGACGAACGGACAGACGGAAATGAAGGACAGTGCGACTGATATATGCCACCCTACTGATGGCATAAAAACATGTTATCCAAAGTTAAAACAAGTCGTTGAGGCTATATCTACAGCGTTGTGGTCGTTGAAATATGATGGGATTGATTTCCGACGCGTAGAGCTATTGTATACATCCTTATGTGGACAGGGTGTATTTGATGGCCTGAGTGATGATTTTCATGTAATTGCACTGAATAGAATTTGACTGACGGTTATATATATTAATGCTGCCTTGACTAAATGTATATGAATATGTAAGGATTTAGTTTCGAGTGGAAAGTAGCTGTGGTTTGTGTGCACAGAAGGAGGAAAATGCCTTACACCGGGTTCATTATGAGATCACTGCTCTGGACCCCGGTTCATAATTACCTCGCTGCATGCTTATATTTAATATTTTGTACATTTTACAGATTTTGTCAAACGTATTGATAATTCTTCATATCTTGAATCGATTGTTTGTAGCTGCCCCTTGTTATGCTGAATAACATTAAAAATGTCTTTCCATTATTCATAATCAATGACCAATTAAGCCCATTTCTTATTAAATATCGGCCCAACGTCTCATTTAATAAAGTTATTGTGAATTGGATTGTCTTTCTTATGACAACGTACACTAAACGTTGTATTATGCGACAAAGACGGACCGGATATTAATTATACATCATGTTAATGAAAATTTAGATCACAATGTTTGCTTAGTAATTAATCGCATTGTACAAGTCCTTCATTTAGAAGACAACGTATGGTTGTTCCAGTATCAATTTCTATTTGATCTCGTCCTGTAAAAGGGATTTTTAGTTACCGACCATATCCCAAAAATAAAAATCGTAAACTTATTTCATACACTTTTTAAAAGAAAAAGTATAAATTATATATTTAAAATTTTAATTCTTAAACATAGAATGACTGTCTTTTTTATCGTGAACACTTACAAAGTCTAGAAACTGTTCATTTCAAGACAATGCTTCAATCCAAAATACTTTTTTATTTATATTTTTCAGAGTTTCAATATATTTTGAGGATGTGTGTTTTCTTCCACCTTTGGTCATGCAACAAAACCAATGCGGTGGTTTGTAAGAATGGCTGTAATCTATTTGTAAGTGACCCAGAACAAATTAACATCTCCTTCCACCTTAACCACTCCTTTTTTTTTACTTTTGTGCATTGAAACATATCAAATACCTAGTGTATGTGGCCCTTATTGACTGGCAGTTAAGAACCGGTTCTATGACTCCAGTAGGTTTCCTCTTACGAATGTCAATATCGGACACCTCCAAATGTTCATTGACCGGAATCGATGAGACAACAACATGTTTCTACACATCTTCAGGTCAAAAGTTATTCTTAGGTCCTTCCATAAAGAATAAGACTGAACCGGACACGAAACTACCACCATTATACTTACCAAAATCGTTTGGTTTGCTAACATATGATATTGAAGACATTAATATATAATTAAACCATTTAACAAAGTCCAGAAAAAAATAGCAGCGCTATTTTGTCTTAAGTAAATAACCGCTCCGTTGCAAATATATTACAGTTGTCGCAAATGATCCATTGAGCCACAGATGGTAGCGAAGATCTAAATGACGTTTCCGTTTGACAATCCTCGTCACATTCCTAATTGTCTTTTTTTCATTTTTTCATTCGAATGATTCTGCATCACATGAAGCGATAAACGCAGTTGTCATTTTATTATATAATCTATTCCCTGTTATTTATATTATTATACTGACTTTTGTATGCGTGTCTACCACACAAGAATCATATATTACTTCACACAAATGTGTTCTCATACTAATCGATGTTATTTATCACAAAGACCAATTACAGCAAACGAACGAATATCCTCTATTTCTTACACTAAAATATATCAGTGAGGTGAAATAATTACAAAATGATGTTGATTTCGTCGGTTGACCCAAATTGTGAAAAAAACACACACACTAACATCAGACTTTACTTGTCCAACACAAACATCTATAATCGATGACGTTTTGACAACGACATGTGTTTGGGTCTTTCGGTTAACTTCTCGTTTGCAAATCATTAAATATGCCGTGTGCTTTTTCATTGTGTTTACCTCAGACGTTCTGTTAAATAATTTGTGAGCAATGTCTATTGTTTATGCTTTCGATTGTGTACGATCGCTTTCAACTGATGAATGCCTTGAATGTAGATTAATGTATAAACTCCCAACATAGCCATACGATGACTTCTTTCAAGTAATCATCTTCAAATGTAAACCCATTAGGGCTTTTTAATGGCTTATGATCAAACAAGTTTCACTCTAATTTTAATAGATTATTAATGCAAAATGGTATGTTTAAACCTCAATGTCATTATCAGTTACCATCAAACGCAATAAGGTTGCCCATTTATTTAATGGTTTACGTAACTTCGGTATGCATTTCACATCGTCATTTTGTGTGAAACATACACCACGTCAATGGTCTATTCATTAACACAAATATAAAGTACACGTGTTTCAGTAAGCATAACATTTTGCGTCAGTTCAAACATACTAATATACCTTACATCCATCGGAATAGAATCAGTCGCTATGTTTGAATGACTACGTTCATTCATCCGTTTGTCATTTAAAACAGATTATAAAAAAGGAAGACTTGTCGTTTCGTTATTCAACATTGGGAAAGACAATTACAGAAGATATATAACGAGAAGCGACGTCGTTATAAATAGGTAAAAACACCTTTGTGAACACGCGTTAACAATAAATTATCAGACTCAGCATCGTGTGAGCTAATACAACGAGACATTACCTACGGAGCATTTACCTATGGTCTCCTCGGGTAAAACAGGTATGGGACTAAAGCGATGTGCAGATCAACTGTACATTCAGAAATGCTGTACATTAATTTAACTGAAACATCAGCGTGTACGATACCTTTAACAATACAGGTGTATGGTTTATTGTCGATATTGACAACTAATAAACGCCTTCCAAAATCGTCTGAAAAGTCAATTTTAGTTTGGGTAAATGTATTTGCGTCGTCGCTGGTACTGGGTGAATGTTTTAATGTCGCTACTAGTATTGTGTCAATCATCTGTCGTTTATGAGTACATCGTCCGCTAGTTATTGAACCTCACGGATAAGCACCGGGCAGACATTGTGCGATTTAACTTAACCGCGGACAATACCATCGGCGTAATTTGAAAATCGTATGTTTAATATACCGTAGTAGACCGACACACTCAACCGAGTTTGTCTTCGCAGTAGTGTAAGTCATTCATAACACGTTCTGCATAATATTCTATTCAAGGGAATACATTAAAAAAATCTATTTTATGTACAAGAAATTTAACAATCGATATACTTAGTCTGGTACAATAGACTGAGAATCTAGCGGGTAACTTTGAGAGAAGAAACACACAAATGATTATCTGCAAATAAGAAATGTTTAGGATTGCGCGTATTGGTTGTTATACCGGAAAAAGTATTGAATGTTCGTTTTAACATATACAGATCTTTTTAAAAGTTTGGTAGCATCACCCTCTCGATGGATTCATCTTGCCTTGGACCGAACCGAACATTTCTGTATTTCGGTGCGTCTTTCGCTTGACCTAGGTCAGATAGCATGTACATCACACAAATAAAGTCACAAAGAAACCTCATTGCGTCAACTCGCCGGCAGCGTAATACTATGTTAAACGATCTTCTCAGAACAAGGTCCCGGACAGTTCTGTCGCAATCACGACTTGCTGAAGCATTTAATTTTGTATCACTAATAAAACTAAATTATTAAGAATTATTTATGAAATACTGTGTCAATATAGATCATGATTTTCATCCATGACAAGCATCATTAATTCATTTTGTATTGATTTATCATACTACTACTACTACATACAGTGGTATACATGATACATTATACAAATATTCATTCACACATAGATACTCGTAAAGTCATATACTATTTTATATAATACATTTGACAACTATGTATAAGGATATTCATTAAAGGCCCTATAAAGGTGGCAAATCCAATTATCATGCATATAAACTAGTCTAATTTTTACCGGATTTCAGTTACTTTTGCATTAAAAAGGCTTATAACACAGCTTATGTGCAACGTTGTCAAGAATTATGGAAGATATACCCGTTTCATAATTGGAAGAAATGTTTACAACTTTGCAACTAGCGTGATGTGTGGACTCAATGCGGTGACGTATGCTAAAATAGCAGAATGAAAATTCAATTTTAATTCTGTTTTAAACACCTTTTCACCAGCAGAAAGTAACTTATTAGATCACTACAAACTTTTTAGCCATTTAGAAGAGACCTACTTTGTGAGTGATACCGGAAAACGTTGAAATGCAACGATATATTTTGGTGACCTGAGTCACTTTCACTTTCACCTTCCCAAGTAGACAGCGATGTGAATAAACTGATTGTTTGTAAACACAATTGACTTATATATTGTTTTTTGATAACCTTTATAAATAAAATATGAAAAAATATTTAAAAATCGGTAAATAATTCCGGATTGTAACCTTTATAGAGCCTTTAAACGTCTGTTGTTTTACTCAATATTATAACTTTGATGTAATACACCAATGAATGAAATGACATATCCGTCTGGATGTCTCGTCATTTCATCTACTACTGCCACTGTAACTACTACTTATTATTTTACTACGGCAACCACTAATGCTACACTTCTTTCATTTATGCTGATGATGCTGCTGCTTCTACTACTACAAGTGCCACTACTACTACTACCCAAACTTGTGATTTACATTTACAAACGCCATTGGATTCTTTTTAGATCAGACATAACTTGAACTTCAACTTCAACTTAAAACTGTCAACAATCGTACTCGATTATTACTGACAGGGGCACTGTCGAGAACGTGTCCTGGGAAGAACAAGTACTTGATGTCTATGGAGAAGATAATGAGAACGCTCCCCGATTAGGAATCGAACCCACGAACTCCCGATCGCTAGGTGGACACTTCATCCACTACACCATCGCGACCTTAGATGCGGAGATCGCTAGTGCATCACTCAACATAATTAATTATCGGTTTTCATCACATACATACAATTCTGTGTCCGGATTTAAGTTCTGTTCAATTCAAATACTTAGCTAGTGGAGCATTATCGCTAGTTAGGTATGTAGTAAGAACACTCAACGAACAATAATTTAAGAACGGAATACCATATGATGTTTTCAATTGAAAAATCATGTGTGATCACGAGCACACATACCAAAGGAAATCGAAATACATCGGCAACTATTCAGTTCAAACTTAACTCGCTTAAAAGCAAACTCCCATGGGTTACAGTAAAGGTTAACCTTGTGAATATGTATTATTATGTAAGCGCTAGTAAAAAAAAAGATATTGTAACAAGTCGGTCAAGTTTGAGGCAATCATGTTATTGAATGTTCTGCAATTATCTGTCAAACATTAGAAAAATCTAATTTGCAAAATTAGAATGTTATTCTTCTTATTCTGTATACGATTATTAAAAATGTGGACTGGAAAAACAAAATATAACTATTTTTGTTATACAAGTACGTTATTAATCATTTAAAGTTGATTTACCGACTTCTAGGTACAGACTTCAAGGTAAAACATGTACTTAAATGGTTAAACACTTGACATAACTCGCCATGACAATATGAATAAAGTTTCTACACAATACGCAATAGTTTCTGATCAATGACGGAACATATAATTCATAGATGTTTGAATTTGTCAAGGAATATAGTCGGCGGTGTATACATTATTAATTAACCTGAAAAATTCACACGTAAAACAGAACTAAATCATTGCATTAGATCCATTATTTATTAGTTTTGCACACAGTCATCTGCCGCCGAGCCGTATTTATATAAGCAATACATAAGCTCGATAAAATTTTACAATATTCGCAGACACAGTGCGAGCATAATACTTATATTTTTGTACATTTGTTCTTCTACGCAGACGTTTTAATAAGTTTTCAATCCTTAACTTCGCGTTTAAATGGTAAATTTGACAGTTGGTAGGACTTGTTTTATATAGTTACTCGACTATGACTATGTATTGTGATATACAGCATTTCTTTGAAAATTTAAAAACTACGTAAAGCAACAATCAATATACTTTGATGTTGCTGATTCTTGAACAGTTTACAAATAGTGTAAGGCGATACCGGTCGTATATACCTCACAATATAACATTATGATGTGTATAATCAAGATATTAGTTAAATCACAAAGCAATAACTAATCGGACATTGTTTTAAGTTTCTAAACTGCAGATTAAAGATACTCAAACTGCAATTGCATCATTACTTTTCTTTACAAATATTCATATTTGATGTTAAATTTAAGAAAGCATTATCAAACCCATTTGTAAATTATTATTATTAAATGTAAGTTTGATATGTTCCCGTTGATAACACTGGTTGATATTATCGCTTGGACATCACATGACTTTGTTTAAAGGCCTGCCTCACGGATATGTGATACTTTTTAGGGAGCACAATAATGTATTGCTAACATATGAATGATCCCACATTAAATACATATTTTAAGTCGGCAAATTATACTCAATGTAACCATCATAACATATGTAAAAGGCTTTAGAGCCATGAAAGTTCAACGAAAGCTTACTTCAAAATACTATTTTATTTGAAGGAAATTGTCATTGTCGTGCTAAGAGCTGCATGATTGTAACGAGTGTTGCAACATTAATTTTTAATGTTCATTTCAAGGTGAGTTTGAACACGCAATGAATAATGCTGTATTGGTGTATGATTACTTGCGTTTGAAACACGTCATATGATGAATAAAATATGTAATATCCCACTGGATACAATCAGCATTATTAAACAGCAATATCTGACACTTCAATCTAGTTGCATGATCATTTATTCGAATAGTAAGGCTTACACTACACTTGGAGAGTCAACAAGGATGCAAACAGTTTGATTATCGCAACTACATGTAACTCTGTGCAAACACTTACTTAAACTAACGAAATTGTGTGCGCCAACAAAGTTCATTAATTGTCACAGTGTTGCCATTGTATAATGAACTCACCAACAAATATAGCACGTAGAATATGTCTGTTCATGTTTACCATGTATGCTTTTTGATCGAAATGGCAATGTAGCACAAATTATAATTTTTCAATACTTAATGGTTTATTCAGATCTCTTCAGGAAATACATAGTTTGCAGGATTTGACTTGTAAACATATTAAAGTAAAAATAAACCTGTAATAAGAGGTTTTCTTAAGTAATATTTGTACATTACATTATTATTCATTATAGTTAACATTTGTATCAAACAAAAGGTGGCTACTTTTATACTAAGAAGAAATGCTTAACAAATGCATACATATCTGAAATATTAGTTCATTTAATATGTTCTATCGCGGTATTGAATTCCATATAAAGTTAATATACGAGACAACAGTCAGAAAAATGACTTTGCAGCAATCGGTCGATATAACATCACTTTAAATGTAAAGTCTGACATGATTTATAAAATATTAAAGCTAGCTTTCATTTTGATCAGATATGCAACCAACACAGCCCAGCTATCAATACATTAAATATAAAATAAGCAAGCATGCTTCCGAAACTAGTAAATACTGCTTCAAATAAAAAACATGGACAAAACTCTGCAAGCTGTTTGGACGCTGTTTGCTCTGGCAAATCTGTTTCATAGATATGCTATTGCCGCCGCTCGTTTTATGATTCGCCTCTGAAGAACAACCAACACAGGGCCATGTTTCCGAATACGGCCACCGTGGTGTACAATTTAATAACAAAGTTATTTTCATATGATATACTTTCCATTTTATATCATTTTTGGTATGCGTACATAACACATGTTCGGTCCGATGATCTCATAATACAATACGGCTTTTAATATATGTATAGTTTGCATTTACATTCAAGGGATAAAATTCGAAGATTATCAACTTGCGCTACTGCTTCCTCTCGATACTGTTTAATATGTATTAGAGTGTTTTTTTATTGTTTTGTGAAATTAAATCTAGTCGAACAAAGAGATGTTCATATTGTATAAACTTTTTAAATATATGATTGACACATACAATGCTAATACAGTATTATAGTTGGTCGACAATATAATTAGTAGTACCAAATTGTGCACTTGATTAACATATAAAACTTCAATTATATTATAGTGAGAGATGTTCTTAGAATCTTTAATTAATTGTAAATCAAAATATAAGACATCTCGCAATGATGATGTAAAAGTGCATTATACACGCTACGTTGAATGTTATATATATATAGTATGTACAAGAACATGTTTGTAAAATGAATACGAACACATTTACAAGAGGGTCATGATGGTCCTTAAGCGCTCACATCGTCCGGACATCACCTCGTGAAGAATCAACCAGGTGGTCTAGTGTTTGATAACATTTGATCCCGATCCAAATATGGCCATCGTATTGTGTAGATTAACTTTGCGACCAATACTGAGTCATAAATGTAGCCTTAGAAAAGAATCAAATGTGTATAAAGTCTTGAGCAAGTGATCAAGTTTTTGGCCTAGATATTGTTAAGATAAAACTCTTCCCTATTGTTATCAAGCTTGAGTCGCAAATGGTGCCCCTTGAGTGGTAACACGTTTTGTGTAATACGTTACACGGTGACCTTGTTCTTAATGCACGTGACAAAGAATCAATTACAGCCTGAGTATCGCCCAAATGAACATTCTGACCAAGTTTCATCCAGATCAAAAAATAAATGTGGCACCTGGCGGTCTTAAGATTCTGTCTGGTGACCAAGATTGGAACTTGGCCTTTAAATTGTAAAGATAAACATTTTTACAAAGTTGAATCAAAATTATAAATAAATGTCGCATCAAATGTATTAATGAGCGAAAGGTCGACTATGCTCATAGCACATCGCACACCACACGACGACGTAAACCGGACATAGATAATTCATTCACCTAAAATTAAGACAGCATACAACAATTTCGATGAAAGAGTACTTTGCTTAATGATACTTTTGTTCACAATAATTATTTCCCTCGGAACGCGATGGTGCTTCTTATTTTATTATGAACTATGCTGCACAAAAAACTGTTTAATATACAATTATAGTTTGGAACTGATTTAGCTTTACTACAATTAAACATGTATCATTTACTTCAAGACATAGAAGAAGTAGGGTTGTTCTGTTTTGGTACAACCTTACACAAATATAATGCAATCTTTTTCTGACATACGATGTGATAACATTTTCATGGGCATTGCATCCTTTCCTCTCTAGTGTAAACATTTTAAATTTTAACTGCTTCCAAAACAGTCACAGTCGAAAGAGCATCTTCGCATTGTTTACACAATGATTTCTTGCTCAAGAGTTTGCTTAATATTTCAAGTAGGGGATTTAGTTGCAACAGTAGGCCGGGGGTCTTAAAGATCTCCCATGGGGGAGGGGGTGAGGCGAGGGACAGCGTCCCTCATGTCCTGGTGACCATGGGTCCGTAGGCTCCCAGTCGAAAATGAATATAATGTATTCTGATGAAACACATATCAAAACAAATTGCATTTAAAGCACTTAACACGTGATTATAATACCACATTGCGAGTTGTATTTTTTTAGGTGATTTCTGATGTAAATTGTGTATGAAGTATAATGGACCACGTGAAGAATCAAAGCGCTGAATGCACTGAAATTGTTCGGTTATGCATAATCGTAGACGCAAATCAGTTTTCAAAATTATGTTATAGCTTTTTATATCGCAGGTTTAAAATGAACACAATCAATTCAAATTTATAAAGATTGTGTCATACAGCACAGGTCGAGATGTGTTTGCACTGTTTATTTCGAAATTGGTTTCTGCACTGGCAACCATCTTCAGAATTTGGGTTGCCTTGCTAACGAATAACAAGCCTAGAATCATGTGCATGTTGTGTTATGTGTATCTAACCTATTTTCTTTAAATTATTGAGCAACAATTTTGCCCATATGCCACACTTGTAATGGATCATGTCTTGTTGTGAGCTGCATTTGAATCATTTCCTAGGCTTTATTGCTCCACAGTCGCCAATTTGTATTCCATGTTTAATTGGATTGAGTTGTTCAAGCTTTGGAAAAGCTTGATGTCATGCTTTTTAGCCCAACTTTAACCAACATTTGACATTGAGTTTCCAATTGCTTAAATCTACTAGCCCCAGGCTAACAGGCAACCAATAAATCTGTACGTTATTCACGATGTAAGATCTGAAAGTGTTTTGCACTCATTCATTTGCAAGTCTGAAAACATTAAAGGGACCTTTTTACGTTTTGGTAAATTGGCAACACTAAACGATTTAATACTTTGGAGAGTTCTGTTTTTGTCGGGTTTTTTTCATACTGCGATGGTTGCTTATACATATAAAGTATAAAATACATCTCTCATTGCATGAGCAAGGATGGCCGAGTGGTTTAAACGATAGACTTTTATTCCAGGGGTCAGTGGTTCGAGCTTTGTTGAGAGTTGCGTTTTTAGTTTCTTTAATTTTATTTCTTTTTTAATAGAGCTTTTTAGATCCAGTGTTTGCATTGATCAATAGTAAGCATTCAATTACAAACTGTGAAAAGGTCCCTTTTAGATGTTTACTGAAAAATGTCACAAGGAAAACATTTAGAACTCATTGGTTGTTTATTTGATTTAAAAGCGATTTTATTCATTTGCCTTGACAGCGAGTTTACTTTGAAGTTATTATCACTTTATTTTTTTTCCAAATCATTAATAATAAAGATAATTTAAGCTTTATTTTGGGAAACCAGGGCTTAATGCATATACATTTATTTTCTTGCCAGTACCAGAGACTCTCTTTAAACGAAACACACCATAAAATCAGAAAGTGTCGTCGTTGATAAGCTTATGCGCATTACACAGGCTAATTAGTGTGCACATGCTAATCGCATTTGATATGCTTAAAGCCTCGCTTTCCCTGAAAGCAGAAAATATGTACATATTTAAATGATAAACTTGCCAATGTCGTCGCACAAGCTGTTAAACACTAGACTAACCAATGTCGTGGCACAAGCTGTTAAACACTATTGATTACATACACGCTATCTTCAGTGTACCAGCGGTGAAGAATAAACAAGCAGTGGTTATCGTTCCTAGCGTAGTTAGGAGCAGACTGACTTGCAACACTCTCTCTACATAAGTTGCCCGCAAGCGCGAACAACTAAAGATGAGACATCGAGGTGTTCAAAACACCAACTTGTTTATTGATTAACGATAACGAGGTATTGATGTCTAATGGTTCCCGCAATGTTCGCAATCCATAACTTGTTAAATGGATGAGAATCAATTCAAAATTAAATTGTTCTACAATTACAAATCATTCCAATTTTATTAATCCATTTTAAACTTATACCCAAGATCGATTTTGTGTTTACTTTGTAACGACATTCCTACAAAAATAGTTCCACGTAGGCGTGACTAACGAATGATTAAACATAGCAGATAAGCATGATAAAGGTAAAAGTGGGCGGGGCCAAACTTATGTAACCAGTAAGGGAAACAATAATTTTGGAAATGGGTGGAGATGATAATTGTTATCGGTCAGGGGTATAATAATTGTGTTTTTTTATTGGGTCAGTATCCGCATTATTAATGTGCATGCACTCGTGACATAATTCAAAACGTGACCTTTTTATTTTTCTATTTACCTATAACTATATATTCCGATACTCCAATGTAACTGTATACATTATATATCAAATTATACTAAATGGTAAACTCAAAAGTTATATCCCATTTAAAAAAAACTGCATCATGTCTGTATAATTACTTTTTTGATTTAACTCCAAAACTATCGATATTTTGGCCAGGGCTTTTTCAACCTTTAAGAGACAATGGGCGGAGTTCTTCAGATTGGGATTTTGAAAACAAAAAGGACAGTATATTTAAGCGTATGAGATTATTTACATGCTTATATTTTTCAAAATTATAAAACATTTATCAAATACTTTGCCACAGATGCTAAAGTATATGGCGCTCCAAATTAGTTAAATGAAAATAGATGGTAACAAAAACAAAAGAGCTTTAAACTTTGTCACTTTTGTTTTCAAAATTTGGTCAATTGTGGACCCCCTTAAAGTGATAGTATGGGCATTTTTCACTTTTGAATTGAGCTGAACAGAATTAACAGGTCAAAAGAGTAAGTAAAAATGTGGTTACTGATCAATTATCTGCAACTCATCTTGCTACCAATTGTTTATAAAAATATATTTTATATTATATATTTTACGTGATCCACCCAGTCCTGTCAGCCGAAATGATCCGTAAAACAAAATGGTGTCTTTGTGTCGTATAAACAAATCTACACTAAAACTAAATTTAGGTTCACATTGTTTATGCGTGATCAGTTGTCAAACGAAAGTACGGTTGTTATTCAAATGCATTATTTTTCTCTTTCCTGGATATTGTTTTTGTATGTTGATGCTGCATCAACAAATATAAGTGTATATGAAGTGAAAACACCAAAAATAAACAACGGTTGCGATAGACACCTATCAACTGTTAGATGCCCATAATACCGCTTTAAGTCCTAAAGATTATCGTAGCACGTCTTATTCCTGGACGACTCAAACATTTGAATTGTATTATCAGTTATTTAAATTAAGCAATTTATAGCATGTAACCTGATAAGTTACATATGTCTATTATTTATGAAATGGTCAATTTACATGTAATGAAAAAAACAGCAATGACTTTTATTGGAAAATACTCCTGTTTGGGGAATTACATGAAAAGTAATTAACTGTTATCATACGTTTAGAAGATTTGCCATTTACCAGTTAATACCTAAACAAACGCATGAACGAAAAATACACTTGGTATTAAAACAATTCATATTTAATGCAATATGCTATTCAAACAGGGCATATAAGATATGCTGTAAGATTATTTAACTTTAAAAATACATATATTTATAATGTTTAAGCCAGTATATTTTTTAAATTATGTTAATTTATAAAATCGCAAATGCCTTTTAATTATAGACTGCAAACAATCCACAGCATTTACTTACTTGTATTTGAAAAAAACCAACTGTACACCTTCATGTGTTACTAACAAAATCCCTATCACTATAAAGCATGTTCCTAAACGCTCCACGTCCATTATGATCGCTTGGTTACTAGTCCGTTATCTTCTCCTCTCTTCACTCTGATGTTCCCAAATGAAACACATTAAGAGAATGGCGATCTGTATATACCTTTTCTGAAACAAGACAAATACCCATGCATTCATGTTAATAATGATTGATTATTATGAGTGTTTTGTTTTGAAACTCTGGTACGTTTCCTGTCAATGAATAACATTTATTATTTAAAGAGAAAACACAAAGAACCTTTAAAACCTCGATTTTATATAATACCTGTTTGTCGTATTATTGTAAAGGCTGGAACTATATTGATGATAACAATGCCCTCGACACATGTTCCACCGAGAATATTACATGTGACATATTAATGTCCCCCGTGACCGACGGGACGTGAAATATGCATGTCAGGTCTGCTGCCAAGGAGAGAGGGCCATCCGCAAAATGGGTCATTAAACACACTCCAGTCTTGGCAAAGCCTGATAAAGCACACCTTTTCATTATGATTTTTGGAATATATCACGTCCAACGATCCAATTGTAAAACCTGAAATCGAATCCTAAACAAATAATGCAGGTGGGGCATCCACATAGAAACATACACAGTGGTGTCCGGATGTTTGTTAAATAGCAACAACATTGACGTTTAACTTTAATGTAGTGCTTGTCGAGTTTTATTGAAGCGTTATTGCCAACGTTTCACTTACTTTATTGTTGGGTAAGTTTAATAGGATAAGGTATTTTGCCAAGCAGAGAATCCCGCAACGCGGGATGGTATTTAGTTACTTTTGATCAGCTGCAATAATTGTTTTGAGTAACGCTTGATCGTATTAAGACTTAAATAGCGTGATCTTTCAAATTTCGAGGATATCAACTTCTTCACTATCGATGCAATTATATTTTGCAGAACAATAGCTAGCATTTTCAAAAACGAAACCAGTATTGTTATTCGTGATTTCTGTATCAGTTAGGAATTTGTTGTAGACGAATATTATTTCGCTATGAGCATTGAGCTAACTGGAACTTCGTTTGTAAACGAGTCGCAAAAACAACTGGCATTTGACAGATCCCAACATTTAACATGAAGCACCAGGTTAAAGTAAATCAGCAACATGAATGGTAAATTCGCATGTCATATACTCTTACGACAGTGCTTATTATTGTTACAGTAATAAGTAAACGGCATGTTTACGTGAAAAACACTTAAGAGAACTGTGACAGTTGTATTGTCCCTCCTTTATATATAAAATTCAAACGTTCCCTTTGCCCCACGTGTTATTGTGAATTGTTGTTATAAATAGATACGATCCACACACTTTGTTATTCTTTGTTATGTGTTCTGACTGCATATTAAACGCATATTGTCAGTAAATATAGACTCTACATTTTTGCCAAAGGCGGACATTGTTTCAAACATGATGATTATCATAATTATGATACGTATGATTATCATAGGTAAATGCCAGCGTGGTCTATGGTTTGCAATGCCAGGTTGCATTTCCAAACGGTCGTGCGAATTACTTCAATGAGATATTGAAGCTACGGGAGATACAGCGTCTAGACATTACCATACAATGCAAATTAGGTTGATTGCTTCTTAAGCCTAAGGCTTATTAAGACACTCAAGACACTCTCAAGTCTGTTCCTGGGAAGAACAGCACCTATGTTCGGATTGACAAAAAACTCTCCCAGAGTGGGGATCGAACCGATGGCCTACTGATTACTAGGAGGTCACCATATTGTCAATTACACAGCCATGACTTTCGATAGTTATTTATATTAAAATATTTCCGAGACAGGCAGCCAATGCATGCATGATGTTAAAGGCTCATGAACATCCCTCAAACAACAAGCTGCAGCTCAACAGACGCAACGAGGCACTGTCATTGCTTGGCCATATTTCTTGTTAATATTGTTACAGCAGCGATAGCGGTCTGAAACAGACATGCATTAGTTTGAAAGGATTATCGAAAAACTGTTATTGTTTGAGTGTGTTGTATTATATTTTTCTATGAAACCATGCATAATATATTGACTCGATATAATGATCGACAGCCTACTCCGATTAACAATTGTGGCAATGTTGTAATTACATGCTATAAATGGTTAATGTGGATAGACGATACCGGAGTTGGTTACCTTTGCAAATTGTCATGTTATGGTTTAACGTGACGTCATTCGGCGATTGTATTGCATTGTCCTACATTGGCCTATAAGTCTGTCGATGATTAATGATACTTTGAACATAAATCGGATATGATCGCCGTTTAGCGTAAATGATTATTTACAGCGCGTAACGCATGGAAAATGCGTTTGCTTGCTATAAAATATTTAACATATTGTTGAAAGTTTAACAATGACCCAAACAATTTTCCAATACGACATTACATTTACCCCAGATCTATTCAATTTACTAGCGTAATTATGCGTTTGATTTATCTTGCGGAAGTTCATGGTGACATAACATTTATTTGATAGAACACTGTAGTAAACAACATATATAATGGCCTTGTGGGGGAAAAAAAGAAGACAACTGCCTTCTCAGATAGATAAATTTGTTTGTGATTTTCATGAGCTCAACTGCTCACATAAAGATCCAAAGGGCAAATGTATTACCTTGTCAAATACAACTTTATAACATACACGTTCCTGTTTATAGAGAAATACACGAGTCATGTTAGAATTTTTCCTCACAAATGAACATCATTGGAATACGGTCACTAGTTGCTGATTATATATGAACACAAAAAAGTAATATTTACATTGTTATTTACTATGATAATAAGTGAAAACGATTTCATCCTTCGCGCGAGCGACTGCTACATCGTGTCCATGTAGGTGTTTTAACGGTTGAAACAGGCAATATCTTAAAAAGTAATAAATGATGTATTTTTTCGAAAATATACAACAACAGGACACAGATGTTTGGAAATAGACATTTGCGGACACTTGACCACAGGTCCATGTGCCGTATTTTAATTCACATGATAAGTGCAACGGTCAAATTGAAACATACATCGGCATTATTCATAATTACACGATTGACATTTCCTGTTTTCAATGTTTTTAATATACAGCGATTTGTATTTCTTGTGTTAAATAATTTTAATATACAACGATTGGTATTTCCTGTTTTCCATGTTTGTTTTTTATACAACGGTTAGTATTTCCTGTTTTCAATGTTTTTACTATACAACGATTTGTATTTCCTGTTTTCAATGTTTTAATAAACAGTTCAAATCCAAAAGCTGTATGTTTTATTGACGATATTGCTTCTATAACGTTTGTAATACCCATTTAATATATATATATATATATATATATATATATATATATATATATATATATATATATATATATATATATATACATATATATATATATATATATATATATATATATATATATATATATATATATATATATATATATATATATATATTATATTGATATAAAATGAAATTAAAAAAAAATAGTTTAATTGTGTACATCAAAAAAGCAGTTCATATTTAGATTAATACGGAAATTAACACTTCCTCGAAAATCTTGGTTGTTATTTTAAATGGTTAATAGTTACCGTATTAATTTTATGTTTTATAATTGCAAATATTATGTACACATTTGCTTCATAGTTTCCGTTCATGTGGTGCGTGTCTTTGTGTCTAATCGTTTAAATTTATTTAACGCACCTTAGTAACGACCATATTCAGTTATGCATGCGCCAGCAATGTTTCCCGTGCTATTGGTATTATCCTTTTGTGTTTGTGTTGGTTTTATCGCCATGGACGTCATGTATATTACATTTCGTTTCATAGACCTTCTAGTGTTTACCTTTTAATTTTCCATTTAGCACAATTTAACGAGTCAATCATAAAGGCATCAAAGGTTTGTGTTTGCTGAGCACATTGTTACAGATTTGTATTGAAAAAATACATCTTAATATATACTGTCTGTAAATGTCATGGAATTAGACAAGTACACAACGGTATTGTTCATTTGTATTCATTATCCGGAACAATGGCGGGGCATTACATATATTATACAACAACATGTCGGTAGGACAGATGCATAAATTAAATTAGGAAAATCACATGCTTGACGTCTGTTATCCAAATCATGTTCATTTACAATGCAAACGCGCATGAGTACACTTCCCTCACGATAACAATGCATCCGTTGTGGTCGATACACTGTCTGGGTAGCTTCTTGTTCCATGAACATTGGACGCAGTTAATTGAAAATCAACAAATACCACTTTGTTCGGGCTAGTGTCATTTTATTTGGTAAATACATGTATAATATACTAGACATGCTTAATTATTTGTTTTCTTAATAGTTTGATTATTAATTCAATCTATAACAAATAAAGGTCAAAGTATGCTCGGTGTCAGATTCATTTTAGAGCTCAAATAAATCACACGTGCTTAACAAATCATGTAGACGTATCTGGCTACAACCATTGGCACGGTAGCTTAAGACCTACATAGATCATACTTGGTTTGAAATCATTCACAATGATACATGAACAATTGAAAGTGACTTCTATTATAGCGTTACGCGCATTTCTTTTAAAATCATGAATAAAACATTGGCATAACAGGAAACCGCAAAGCGTTTTCTGAGAAATCTATAGTTTGTTATCTGATAAATACTGTCCCAAATATCTAGAGTTAAAACTTCAGTTCGATAGACATCATTGGTGCTTGTTTGTTTCTCATAATGCGTCTGATTAAAACCGTTGACAGACTCTGTCACTGTATTCGGCACATTCAGCAAGTACACTACATTTCAAAGAAAATGTGTGCTTATGTAGATGATTTTGGGATAGTCACTTAAATATCGTTGATATTTCATACTGAGAAATATATCATGCTATATAAATGTGGAAACCTACGTAAATTCATTACCAAAACACGCGGTTTACGTATAAGGTCCGAATGATATTCGCCTTTTCATTAAGAGTTGTAATTTATTTTATACCTAATGATAAAATATGACATTTCTGCAGTGAAATAACAGCAGTTTAAATAAACAAATTGTTATTTTCACCGGTGAAAATAACACATTTTCGGAACTACTTTTTCTATTTTTAGATTATCATATCAAGATTTTTATGTTCACGAGTGAATTAAAATCGGTATTCCACCGACACCAACAAATTTTCTTTTTATTTAATACTTTGTTTCACCATTGATTTACATTGTAAAAGAGTTTAACTGGAAAATTACGCTGAAATAGTGACGTCATTTCGTCGAAAAAATGACGTCATTTTTTGTATTAAAATGTATTGAGGCACGCCACGGGAGGAAGGGTAAATTTTCAGCTGTTAATTATTTTCTTGAATAGGGGCATAAAAGAAACAGAACATTTGTTCATGTAGTGTAAAATCGTTTGTTATGTCACTCGTGATCATAGAAAAATAATATTTCTACGATCGCTCGTGTAATAACAAATGATCTTACACTGACATGAACGAATATCCTCTATTTCTTACACTAAAATATATCAGTGGGGTGAAATAATTACAAAATGATGTTGATTTCGTCGGTTGACCCAAATTGTGAAAAAAACACACTAACATCAGACTTTACTTGCCCAACACACGCATCTATAATCGATGACGTTTTGACAACGACATGTGTTTGGGTCTAAGACCCAAACACATGTCGTTGTCAAAACGTCATCGATTATAGATGCGTGTGTTGGGCAAGTAAACTTCTCGTTTGCAAATCATTAAATATGCCGTGTGCTTTTCCATTGTGTTTACCTCAGACGTTCTGTTAAATAATTTGTGAGCAATGTCTATTGTTTATGCTTTCGATTGTGTACGATCGCTTTCAACTGATGAATGCCTTGAATTGGCCGTTCCAAGAATGTTACCAGAGCTTTACAACTTATTAAATTTTTAATGTGATATTGTGTGTTTTGCCTTCTATTGGCATGTGGCTTAAATAAAAAACAGGCAAACACGAATTTATCTTTTCTGAAAATATTTTTCGAGTTTCCTTTTTGCTTTATAATTGTATGACCCGTATTCAAACACGAACTTAAATACATCTTAATATGCAATTTAGGGATGGGACCGAATATCCGAATAGTCAAATATCCGAAAACCGGCCGAATAATCGAATCCAAATTCATATTGGATTATTCTATTTTTATGCAAACATACTTCGAAAAAAGTTATGAGTACATGAACACAGTCGTAGTTTGGGTTTAGTGCAGACGACTTTCCTGTATAAGTCATTGTTTGGATAACAGCTGCCATCAATGAACGAGATGATAATTGATAAACGGGAGGTTATAAGGAGAGGGACAAAACGCCAGTTTAATTTGAATTTATATTGATGCAATAGGTACAAACTTGTTTATGAAAATCAGTCGAAAAGTATAATTAATTTTTGAGAAACGTCAATGAGTACTGATAAGCATTCAATGTGTTCGATATATAAATTGTGTGTGTGTTGACAGGTCTTTTAACCTCAAGTGGTATAATAAACAGTATTTTTGGACTTGATTGGGCTGCAGTTGGCTTTTATATTAGTGTGACACATCTATCAATAGCAATAAGCGTGCCCTATCATAAAACACCGTGTGAATGCCTGATAAAATAAAAAATGCCGATAAATCGCTGATGAGGTGACAAAAACAACACTGGTGTACTCGAGGAGAAGAACGTATTCGTGTTTTACGAATATTGGCTCAAAGTGTCTCATATCTGCATGCCGGGCCAAATACTCCAAAACCGGGATTGTCCCACCGAGATCGAAACGATAGGCGATATAGCAACGTATGACACGTTTGTTTAAAATGTTTTATCCATATATTAAATCAGTGATTACCTAATTAGAATTTAGTTACTCAAATAGAAACCAATTAAAACGTCGTGGTTCTTCCTTCCAAACAATAGAGAAAACAACGGATAAATATTATCGATGAGAAGTAATATAAATCAAGTAGAAGTATTGATATAAATAGAATTAGAAAAATGTGTTTTCCGGAAATATTCTATAACAATAACCAGTTTTTATATAAAAAGAAGAGCATAATAAGCGTTTATTTTCACAAATTATTTATTCAAAGCTGCACATATGATACAATTTTTGAGGTATTTGTGTAATTTTGGAATAGTACGTTGCTCCGGACGGTCATAAGTTCGGGCATTTTAATATAAAGCTTGAAAATCGAAAATTCGAATATATTCGAATAACGACAAACGAATATGCGAATATCATTTTCAGTTTTCGTTCTCATCCCTAATACGATTGTTCAGTTAGAAAAACTTTAAATACAAATGCCAAATTTAATGCCTCTATATATTCAAACGCTGAACGTATTGTATTGGTCGTAATTCCCTTCAAGATAAAACTCCTCCCGAGCTATCATTTAGGAATATGACCGACTCAAATTTATAATACTAGAAGGGTCATTCGGATTCTGATGTTCAGCTTGCCATTTTAAGCCTTTCCAATTTAAGATATATTGAATCGAAAGCCTACGGTTTATTGAAACGCTTCGACGTGCCTTTTGATAAGTATAACCATTACTTGGTATCTTTGTGGAAGATCTAACGAAAGCCCCACAGTTGGTAATGAACCCGTGACCTCCCGGTCGCTAATGGACATAACATCCACAACGCAACCTCGACTTCCTGATATCCAATGCCAAGGCTGTGTAGCTCTGTGATGCTAATTAGGATATTTCCAAACCGAAAGCATTTTAGCTACATGCGTATTAATAGAGTTATTGTTTATTTCATGAATTATAGCACATTTTTTTTTAGATGTGTTAATGTTCCGTTAATTAGCCGTGTTCCGTGAATAAAAATAATGTTATGATAATAACTTATCTGCTTTGCATTCATACATGGAAATGGCGCAGACCTGGTGACTTCATTGCGTATATTTTTAAAGATAGAGGTCAGGCATTGCAAATGTTACATTTCATTTTGGTTCCAAGAAGTATTTAATGACAAAACAACAAGAACAAACATTTTCATTATTATATGTATTTACTTTCCGCTAAACACAAAAAAAACACATTAATACCACTGACTTATATGTCTACGAATATTGTTTTATTAAAGTATTTCCATCTCCAACACCTTAACATATATTTAAAAAGAAAACAAACAACAAATAGCAACATGTATATTTCAAAATCCGTATCAAATTTAAAATCTAGGCTTATGCAAAAAGTCGAAAAAGCATACTTTTATACATACACATTACCGTTACTGTAAAATCAGTATTCGTATAATCGTGGGACATTAATATTTTTTTTTTCTTGGATTGACCGATCCACGAATTAAACACAAACATTTCGGAAAATGACCAACACAAATTTCTTAATGTGTTTACAAAATCAGATATCACGAATAAACGTGTGCACGGAAAAGGGCATTGTTTAAAAAATGCCGACGAATATATATGATTTAACAGTGATATTTAGTGTGTTAATGGCCAGTTAAAAAATGTTTGAACGTGGATCACGCGCACTCCATACATATTGTATAAAAATCTCTACAACAGTGTTGATGTTTTTTTCACAAAACAAAGCCCTTTGAATAAAGTAAATTTTTTTTGCATTGAACGGGTATGACTTACTGCATACGACAATCTGAGTAAGACGACAGGTTTGGGTTTACGATATGAGCAAACAAGAAGGATGACGTCAATAAATGCAAGTACACAAGTATGGTTATATGTAATGCAATAGAGATACAACAAACTGGCATTAATCAACATATCCTATAAGTTTTACTCCACTTTAACAACAACGCAATCTATTTAGAAGAACTTTAACATCACGAATAAAAGTTATGACTCTGACACATTACAAAGAACACTTACACGAATAACAACAACATTTACAAAAATTACGGAGCGCCTTCGTTGTCTTATGATTTTTAAATTTGTGATATTATGTAAATGTGATTTTGTATGAATGCATGAAACCATTATATATATGCATAATCACAATATATAAATGCATAATTTGAATATATACAGATACAACATTAATATATAAAGATAAAGTTGTCTTATATATAGATAAAATGTAAAACTATACAGATACGAATGTATTATACACAGATAATCTTCAATTATATAAAGGCATTACTTCTATATATGAAAGCAAACGATCTCTATATGAACATCAATCTACCTCTTATACTATTATTAATTATTTTATTACCACCACCACCACCACCGACATCAACATAACCATCATAACCACAATCACAACCAACACCTTGAAACAATATCCTAAGAACCGACACCATCACCAGCATCCCCATCACCATCACTTCCACGATCTCCACCATCAACACCACCACAACCAATACTACCATCACCATCATCACCACTATCATCACCACCACCACCATCATCATAACTACCACCACCACGATCACCAACACCATCATTAATACCACCAACATTATTACAACCATCATCACTTTAATTACAACCATCACCGCCAACAATACCACCATCACCACCACAAACAGTATCACAAACACCACCATCATTGTCAGTTACACCATCAACATTTCGATCACCACCTCCACAACCACTACCACCGCCAAAGTTTTAATACAATTAACAACAACATGGAAAACAACACCACACCAACACCACTACTATCACCACCACCACCTGCAACAACAGCTACTATTACTACACATAATACAAATAAAGGAAGAAAAAAAAGAACACGAAGAACAAGGAGAAAAATAATGCAATTGTATTAATGATATTACTTGTTATATATTGCAAAAACATTGAATTTATCTAAAATAGTAAAACAGTTAAATAAATATAGAACTGATTTATTTAGTCTACACTCCGCTAGTTTAGCACAAGGTAACCGGGAGGTCATGGATCGGACCACTGCGATGGTGTTATGAAGTTCTACCCAAAATAGACCAAGTGCTGGTGTAAAAATACGGATTCGAGAATGTTTAAATAAGCCTTTGGTTTGCCCCAATCGAGCTTATATAAATAGGTTTAAACAAAATTACGTGTTTCGTTTTTTACATGGACTCATCATCATTCGTTCCGGTGCTATTTCGCGTATGTTAGTTGTCAAAACTGTTGAAACCATCCCTTTTTATTAACCCATTTTAATGTTATATCAATGATCGACTTTGTGTTTACTTTGTAACGACATTCCTAGAAATTGTTCCACGTAGGCGTGACCTACGAATGATTACATATAGCAGATAAGCATGATACTCGCAAATGTGGGCGGGGCCAAATGTATGTGCCAGAAGAGGGACAAACAATTTTGGAAATTGGTTGGAGTTAATAGTGTTATCGGTCAGGGGTATACTTTTTTTTTTTAATATACAGTCTCCCCAATGTTATTTTTCACTCGTGCCATAATTCAAAACGTAATAAACCACATGTCCTCCTTATTTTGTTATTTACTAATTACTATATATTCCGATACTCTTATGTAATTGTATACATTATATATCAAATTATACTAAATGGTAAACACAAAAATTATGTCACATTTCAAAACCTTTCGCACGTTTCGTGTCAATGTTTTGCATTTATTATTTAAAAAGACACAACTAACCTTTTAAACTTCGAGTTTACTTAATACCACGTGTGTCGTATTATTGTGAATGCTGGAACTATATTACTGATAACAGATCTGCGACACATGTTCTACCGATACCGTCGGGAAGTTTTAATGTGAAATATGTTGTCTCCCGTGACCGACATGACATGTAATAAGAGAATAATGCACGAAAGGTTCGCTGCCAACGGGACAGGACCATCCGCAAAATCGGGCATTAAACACATTCCAGCCTTGGCAAAGCCGGACAAAACACAACTCTTCATTATGAATTTTTAAAACATATCACTTCCACCGATCCAAATTTAAAACATGACATTGAATCCTATTTAAGTAACACAAGTGGGTAATCTGAATTACAATGCACTATTGTTAATGTAGTTTTTGGTCAGTTTTATTTAAGCGTTATTCTCAACGTTTCACTCACTTTATTTATTAGGTAAGTTTGAAAGAATAAGGTCTTTTGCCAAGCTGATTATTTCAGATAGCGCAATGCGTGATGGTATTTAGCTACTTTTGATCAGCTGCAATAATCGTCATGAATAATGTATTTTCGTATTAAGACTTAAAAAGCTTGATTTTTCAAACGTCTTCACTAACTAGTAAATGATATTTTGCAGAAAAATAAACAGCAATCAGAGAAGCGGAGCTAGTATCAGTAAGGAATTGGTTACAGTCGAATGTAATTTCGCAATGAGCATTGAGATAAAATGTGAAAATAAGCAAACAATTATGGAACTTCGCTTGTTAAAGGGTCATAGAAAACCACTGGCATTTGACAGATACCAACATTCATATTCTCTTACGACTGTGCTTATTTCGGATACAGTTATACGTGAATAATATGTTAATGCAGCAGAATTAAAGAGAACTGTGCACAATTGTATTGTCCCCACTTTATTCATAAAAATATGTCCCACGTGTTATCGCCAAATGTTACTATAAATAGAAACGCCACATATTGTGTTATGCTTTGTTATGTTTACTGACAGCATATTAAACGCGTGATTATGTTTTGAAACAAAGTTTCTTTAACAATTCAATGTGGTATCCCTGTTAGTTCGTTTATATTTTAAGAAGGGGTACATATGTACATTTTTACAAACGAAATGGCAACGTCTTATATCTGAAGAAACGCGTTTATAAAAAATCGTCGGAAAATATAACATAATTGTGTATCATAATTTGAATAATCTTACTAATGATTCATATTATTGACCACGGTATACATAGTTAATACTTGAAACTAAACACAACAACACATATCATGGATTGACTGCGTGCTTTGTTTCAAACGGAATCATTAGTATTGACATAAATATGTATTTATTGTGGATGATAGCTTAAAAATACCGCAAATAATGAACAAACAGGTTTGCATTTTAGGACCAGTTTTAAGCTGAATTAATTATTTATGTAAATTACCTGTCAACGAAAAATAATATAACATAAGAAAGCAATGGTTACATTGAGACGAAATCCTTCGTGCTCGTTCACTCACGCCACAGTTATTTGAAAAAATCTGCAACTAGACATGTCAATGTTAAATCACCAAAATATATAACTCCCATCTGTATAATAATGTATTATTTTCTACAAAGTTCCCAACACACCATATTTTATTAATCTCCGATCGTGTTTGAAGCACTCATATGTGATGTTATTTGTTTTAAATATCTGCAATCATTTGGCACACCCTGTTCGAAGTATTGCAATTAAATTTTTAAAATTCTTTAAAAGATTACACAAACTGTAAACACAGAAAAAGAAATTCAGATAATGCTTGTCATACAAATCAGTTGTTTATCTATCGAGCGTCTTATGTTATGATGTTGGGGTTAAACATGTAATAAATGCGTAGATACTCGACATAACGAACAAAGAGATGTTAATATTGCCCCCAATACAATACGCAACGCAATAGTTTATGGAGACTTGAGGATACTTTAGTAATAGGCCATTACTATGTGTTTTGTTTTGTTGAGGACAGCAGTCGATAAAATATGCTTAACTCATTACCTTATAATTTTCAAACTTAATTAACAATGAATGGCATACCACACATGACATATTGCTTTTGAAAAATCATACACTGTCGTCGAGCTGCATTTATATAACCAACTAATGAGCTCGATTTAAATTTGCATTATCATGAGAGATACACTGCCATTACGTCATTTATCTAGTCGCCAATTATTACTTCTGACCCAGACGTTGTTAATTAGTTTACAATCAATAAGGACGCTTTTTACATGTTATTTTGACAGTCGATTTGGCTTGACAATAATTGTTTACAAACCAAACACAAACGCTCGCATAACATTGATCTTAATTTGCAACATCATTGTTCTAGTAAATGTGTCCCAGCACACAAATGCAATGCTCATATTGACGAGACTTTGTTTAAACTAGACTTTATAAAGGTTAGTAAGTGTATTTATAAGAGATCAATGGCATTCATTAGTTATACAATGTGAATCCGTCGATGGTATGTCAAATCAACTAGTGTACAATTTATGATAAGGCATCGTATAGTAATATTGAAACTTAATTGAAAAATTGAAAATTAAGACCATGTGTACAGAAAATACGTATAGCAACGATCAAAATATTTGCCCTGTGTTGATATTTGCGTATGTTACAAGAAGTGTACTGTGATAAATTGAACGGAAAATACATGCCATGGATACGACTTTACACAACAAAGCGACTTATTCTTGTTATGCAAATTGTGTTGTGTTTTGCAATAACGTTGAGTAATGAAAATATCACCTAACAGCCTCAATTCATGTTTTGATAAAGATGGATTCGGTAATGTCAGCTCTCTGTTATTAATTTTCATTACAATTTGTAAACGCAATAAACACTGCTGTATTGACATGAAAGCGAAACGGTCTCAAATGAAATACGGTTGTCTGCATTAAAATAGGAACGCTCACATTATATGAGTAATCAAATATGATTTGTACCCACGGGATTTAAACAACAATACTCAACAGCGAGTTCTTACATTTCCTGTAGCTCAATGATCGTTAATTTAAATATTTATGTTTGCGCTACATAAAGAGAAATTAAGTGATTGCTGCCACTTTTATCATCGTAACTTCATTAAGCGCCTTTGAAAAAACACACATTTATTTTCATGACGGTGTAGCGTAAAATCTGCAAGGCCCGTAAAAAACACAAGTTCCGTTTTGGTTTTGTGCATCGTGCACAAAAATCAAGCCTTTGAAAGTGCAAGTCTTATTTTCGTATTTTCTTTAACATTGATTTTGGTCTTTAATTGAGGTAAATATAAAAAAGAAGATATACGACGTGGATTGTAGTCGGTGTTAATGAACGATCAATTTTATACATATATGAGATCAAACATAGCGAAAACTTTTTTATGCGCAGGTCTTAGCTGCACCACACCCAAATCGATTATGGGGTAATGCGCCTGATTTCTTGGCTTATTTCGCCTTATTAGATATAATTGATCAGAAATCAACAATAACGCTTATCTAAAACTTTATCTATAAATATACACTATAATGCTAAAATAAATGTTTCTTGCATAGTCTGACACATTAAAAAGTGATTATCAAAATGTGTTATTTTTGCCTTAAAATATGCAAATTAAATGTGTGTACTTGTTAAATTTGTGCATGGTTCATATTTTAAACAATACAGCGGTCATACAATGGCATTGAATAAGAAAAGACATGTACATGCTAAATCACTGTTTCTTGCCTTCTTTGGGTAAGCAAATAGTTGTTTTTGTTAAAATGTAAATTTTTGGCCGCCTTATATGGAACCCAGTTTTCTTATGAGCTCAACTTTCTGGTATTATTAATCAACAACTATAGCTTACTTGTAATACTATGAAGAAATAGGCACTAAACGGGTGAAGTATGCGGATGGAGTATATAGCTAGGGTATGCGTGTGGAGTATGTATAAGATATGTGGGTGGAGTATGTAGCTAAAGTATGTGGGTGAAGTATGTTGCTAGGGTAAGTGTAGTATGTAGCTATGGTATGTTGATTGAGCATGATACCTGGGTATGTGGTTGAATATGTGGCTAGGGTATGTGGGTGGAGTATGTCGCTAGGGTTTTTGGGTGGACGGTTTGAGTAGGTCGCTATGTTATATGGATTGTGTATGTCGCTAGGGTATGTGTGTGGAGTATATCGCTACGGTATGTGGGTGGAAATATGTGGCTAGGGTATTTGGGTGGAGTATGTAGCGAGGGTATGCGTGTGGAGTATGTAGCTAGGGTATATGGGTGAAGTGTGTAAACAGGGTATGTTGATGGTAAATGTAGCTAGGGTATGTGGATTGGGCATGATACCAGGGTATGTAGTTGGATTATGTAGCTAGGGTATGTGAATGGAGTATGTAGGTAAGGTATGCTGGTGAAAAAATGAGGCTAGGGCGTGTTGATGGAGCATGTGGCTAAGGTATGTGGTTGGAGTATACGGCTAGAATATGTAGATGCAGTATGTGACTAGGGTTTGTGGGTGAAGTATGTAGCTAGGGTGTGTAAATGGAGTATGTAGGTAGAGTATGTGGGTGGTGCATGATGCTAGGGTATGTGGATTGAGTATGTGGCTAAGCTATGTGGTTGGAGTATGTGGCTAGGGTGTGTAGGTGGAGTATGTAGCAAGGGTATACGGGTGGAGTATATAGCTAAGGTATGCGGGTGTATTTTATAGCTAGGGTAGTGGAGTGTGTTGCACGGGTATTTGAGTGGAGTATATCGCTAGGGTATGTGGGTGGAGTATGTGACATGGGTATGTGCAATTACCTGGTTTATGTAGCTAGGGTATGCGGTTGGAGTTTATAGCTAGGGTATGTGGGTGGTTTATGTCGCTATGGTATGTGGGTGTTGTATGTCACTAGGTTATGGGAGTGGAGTATATTGCTACGGTATGTGGGTGGAGTATGTGGCTAGAGTATGAGAGTGGAGTATGTGACTATGGTATGTGGATGGATTATGTAGCTAGGGTATGAGGTCGGAGTATGTGGCTATGATATGTGAGTGGAGTATGTCGCTATGGCATTTGGGTGGAGTAAATGGCTAGAGTATATGGGTGGTGTATGTGACTAGGGTGTGTGGGTGGTTTATGTTTCTGTGGTATGCGGTTGGAGTATATTGCAAGGTTATGCGGTTGGAATATGTTGCTATGGTATGTGAGTGGTGTATGTCGCTTCGGTATGTTAGTGGAGTATATCGCAACGTTCAAACACATTATTATAACTTATATGTGTATTGAAATGCTTGGGGGCTAAATGTTAAGACTTTAAAACGAAATTAATGGTATTTTGGTAAAGGTGTGGATTACAGAAAACGAAAGATGGCTTTACAGCTGTACTGGTATTTAAGTGGTTGATAATTAACTATTAAGGTACAATCATGAATTATACTGGACTTTTTTAAGAATACAAGGAACATGTGTTTGGTGTAAATACGGCCTTATGGCTATGAATAAATTATATTGTAAATGCAAATACGTTGGCATAAAACCAAAGTTTTTGGCAAGCTTTTTGACTCTTTAATGGGTACTATATTGAATTATACTTACATACGAAAGTATGGGGTTTCATAAGGTCAGATGATATTGAATGCATACTTTAAAGTGTGCAGACGATTTCTGCAGGTAAAAATAAATGCATTTAATGTTGCGGTTTATAGCTATAAAGTTTGATAACCACTTACTCTGGTAATGTAGGGCTCCGCGCCCTTGATTTTTAACCATAAACAACACTAAATCCAAAATCTCTAAATAGTTATATGTGAAAGCGTAAACGAATATTCAAAATATTACTCAGTAACAAAAATTCTCATAGAATACACAATTGGTTGCTTTCTCTAGATATACCGATAATTTTTACTACAGTGTTAACTTTACTTTGGAATTTACTTTATTGTCTGCATTGATTTTTAAGACTGCTTTTCATACGTGTCGATTTGAAGACCAGTAGACCAAAATCCCAACAAGAAGTATACTTGCCGGTTTATTAACGGTTTAATATATATATGCTGAATTTCATTGTATTGCCAATCATATCCCATCATGATCCCTTGTTGAGCTTTTCCTCTTTTAGAATACAAGTTCAAATGCGTTTAGTTATACCTTACACATTTGCTCGCAAACATGTATCATTTTGTTTAAACGAATGATACCAGACAAATCCATATTTCATTTTGGCTCTATTTTTCTTTAGTGTTTTGTAGTTTTGATATGACTTTAGTATTTTTGTTCGACTTTTAAATTTGACAACTTATGCAGACTGCACAATCTTATCTGGGACGACACTTTATGCACATGCATTACGCCCTGTTATCCCAGAACGAGACTCATATTTATTTAATTCAATATTTTGATAAATTATTTATAACGATGGCGCACGTGAACAGATAAAAATAATGCTCGGATTAAGAGGCAATAAAGTAAACAAACAATCAAGCGCACACTATTTCTGACGAATATGTATTAACGCTACTTCTTACGATGTTAATTCATTTATAAAACCCTGTAAGGACCCAATGGCGATAGAAGGGCCACGGACATTTATTGCACAGACGAAGAAGCGAGCGGCAAATTCTGAAGAAGATGCGTGTCTGTGACAAAGAGCTGTTATTACTTCATCGGATATTAAACTAAACAGTAAATAAAGGAAAATGTATATGTTTATCTAACATGTACAATCGTTATTATTTTACATTTCCACTATAATTTGATTATGATGCGGAATTGAAATAAAGTGAACGTTCGTGTATAAAAAAGCACAAATTGTTATTTTAATTTTGTTAATGTATGTGTGAACTAAACTATCCATGACTTTCATTATTGTTGCTAAACTATTTCCGTATTAGAACATTCGATTATTGGTTGAATTTCTTCAGGATGTCGAAGCGGTCAAAGCTAACCTGGAACAAATCCGCACGAAAGTTGGCGAAGGAGCGCTTCCTCTCATGAGAAAGAAGTCCGTCATATCAAGATGGCGTATGGCGGCCAAAATCACATCATAACACCGCGGATTACCTAGAAACCTTAGCGATAAGTCCACGGATGTTAATCGAGATATTTTAGTACAACTCGAATATTGAAAAGCATTTGAAAAAAGAGCAATCGGGCATCAAGATGCAAACGCTAATCCCGAGTTTGCAGTCGACAGGCTTTGCTGACGGACTACTTTTTCATCCATTATCCTAACTGCGATGACCTTACCTACACCAATATTGAGCGTCTTATCTGCTGTCCGTTCGTGCTGGAGTTTAGATAGGAAAATATGATGCGAGAATGGTTTGACCGACCTTATTTGCAATTAAAAGGTGATATTACAGGGTCTTTTGCTTTTTATGATTGACGGCATAGATATTCCACTGCGACATCAATAGATTGAAATCATATAATATGTTAAGCTTTATACTATTGCACGGAGATAAAAAAAGATAAATAAAATGAATTGCTAACATCATTTTCGTAAAATAACATCTTACCAATTAGTGCATTATTCAATCACTTTTAATTTAATGCTATAAAGTTTATTTTTCCTGGTCTTCACGTGTATTTTTACGACATATAACAACGCTTCCTATGATTCAAGAAGTGAAGTGCATTCCTTTGGTTTTAGTTGGGCTGCGCTGTTGGTAAATGAAGCTTTATGTGCGTTAAAGATCGGCCCAGATTAGCCTTTGCAGTCTGGGACACCCGTTCCGCTTTTACGGAATCGTTCGTTTAAAGAAGGTCTATAAAAAAGTCCAGTTTAGGCGGAAAGTTTCGCCCATGATGAACCTATGCGGTTTTCACAGGCTTATTTGGGTCGATATTTAAGACACATGCATTTAGCCCTGTTTTCTGTGTGAGCGAGATAATCGTTATTGATATCCCTACTATTTGTATGTAATCTAGAGTAGCAAAAGGTGGTACCAATTCGATTCATGGAATGAATTAAACAAATAAGAACTATACTTTTTTAACTAATTAATGTATTGCTATCGTTTGGATCATTTTGCATTAACTTTGTATAACTAATATGATGTTATTTAAATGTTATTAAGCTTATATCATTCGCATTAATTTAATCATAAATATAAGTAAATATTAAATGAATTGAATACATTCGCACAATAATTCTGCATTCAAAACGTAGTGCAATAGTTGTTTTTAGATGAATTGATTGTACCATATCTTAGGTACAAATGGAGCATACAACATTCATTGCTGTAAAAGAAAGCGTTACATTCTAAATAGATTAATATTACTGTCATTGTGAGCGCGATATAATTTAGGCCATACAATGTGCTTGCAAATAAACATGCGAAGAGGTTCCCCATGATACGACAGTTAAAACAATACTTGAAAAATAAAATACCCGTCAAGTGACACAAAGCTAGAACGAACAACTCTGCGTTGCTATATAAACTCATATAACAAACATAAAAACAATAAAAAATATTTATAAAAATTATGAAAGACACATTTGAAACAGAACACAAACTGCTGAGACATGAACAAAAACGGAAAGAATGTAAATGCCTATGCACAGCGTAGATTTTCTGAAGCAAAGTACAGAAGTAAGTATACCATACTATGCAAATATATAAATATTGAAATAAATGAATCCGTACTAACACCGTTATAATCGACATTGTACCTGATCGAAAGACGACAAATACGTTTATTTCAAAGCATATTTTATTAGTAACAAGACGTTTTGAATACATATTGATTATACCATCCTTGTATTGAGAGTACAATGTGTATGCTGTAAGAGAAGCCCACGCTATGCATACATACGCATATGGACATCATTGACGATCGGAAAACCATTTTTTATACACACAAAATCCTTCTTCCTCGTGCACACATACACGAGAAAGTGGCAAAAAGTATCATATAATAATTTCAAAATAAAAGTGTTGAAATGTATAACTCATTTCAGTTCAAGTAAATATTAACCTATATGTATGCATTATTTTCAAACCGCTTTCGTGCAAAAACAATATTGTGATAAAGATCGATCGATCCGTCGAACGCGTATGCTATTTTTTTCGTGCAGTTATCTGCAAAGATTGTGCATACATAGTTTGCTCCATTTCAACTTATTGTATCTAATTATTTACAAGACTATTGCAAGTGTAAACCTGGACACATACAATCAGTTATATGTTTCATACGAATAAGTTGTTGCTCGTAGTAAGTATATTCTGGTATTATGCTGAGGTAGACCAATAACTGAAATGGTTAAACACTCGAAATAACGATGAAAAGATTGCTCCTGTAAAATACGCAAAATAGTCTAGAGACTGGTGGGCCATGCTTGAAAATGTAACGCATCGGTGCTTTGTTATGTTGATAACATCAGTCGACAAAGTATGCATAATTCATGTACTTGGAGGTTTCAAACGTAATAAACAACTCAATGACGGCAACAGCACGCATTATATATTTGTTTTAAAAAACCATTAATTTCTGTCGAGTTGCATTTATATAATCAACTTATAAGCTCGATCGAATTTCGTATTATCATGGTACAACATACCAACATACAAGTTATCTTGTTTTTGTCAACTACTTTAAACTCAGGCATTTTAATGAGTTTTATATCATACAGGAGGCTTTTAGATTGTTCTTCAGCCTAACGATTTGTTTTTTGTGTGGATATGCTTACCATATGAAAACCAAACACTTACATTAATTATACGTACCTATAACATAAATATGCAACAGCATCGTTCTAATACATGTGTCCTATCACACAAATAATACGCTCGTTTTTCACAAAGCGAGATGCTATTTTTTTATCTATAAAGTTCGGTAAGGCTGTTAATTGTATATTAATGTCTTACATCATTTACACAATGTGAATCTGCAAATAATGTTGACTGAGGAAAATATCACCTAACAAGTCAAGTTTAGTTTTTGATAATGACAGATGCAGTTCTCCCTGTTTATGGCAAGTTTGTATTATTCCTTTGCAGTAGAATGTGTAAAATCAATAATTGAAAAAGTCGTATTGATAAATGGGAGATTGTGACATGTTCGACGCTTGTTTAGAATATAAACGCTTGATTTATATGATTTACACACATAGATTTTTTTTTATTGGATATTATAAATATAATTCTAAAACAAATGCGTTCCAATCGTGTTGCTTAATGTAGTCTTATTGGAATCGTAATGCTTTCCTTACATATAGAGAAACCACGTGGCTGCAACCACTTAAATAATCGTAATTACACGTAGCATCGTGCAAACAAACACATTAAATTGCGCGCAAAAAAAACTAATCATGCTTTCAATACCAAAAGACCGAGCGTGTTCGCCAAAAGACCGAGCGTGTGCGCCAAAAGACCGAGCGTGTGCGCCAAAAGACCGAGCGTGTGCGCCAAAAGCCCGAGCGTGTGCGCCAAAAGACCGAGCGTGTGCGCCAAAAGACCAAGCGTGTGCGCCAAAAGACCGAGCGTGTGCGCCTAAAGACCGAGCGTTTGCGTTAAAAGACCGAGCGTGTGCGCCAAAACACCGAGCGTGTGCGCCAAAACTTCGAGCGTGTGCGCCAAAACACCGAGTGTGTGCGCAAAAACACCAAGCGTGTGCGCAAAAACACCGAGCGTGTGTGCGCCAAAAGACCGAGCGTGTGCGCCAAAAGACCGAGCGTGTGCGCCAAAAGACCGAGCGTGTGCGCCAAAAGACCAAGCGTGTGCGCCAAAAGACCGAGCGTGTGCGCCAAAAGACCGAGCGTGTGCGCCAAAAGACCTAGCGTGTGCGCAAAAAGACCGAGCGTGTGCGCCAAAAGACAGAGCGTGTGCGCCAAAAGACCGAGCGTGTGCGCCAAAAGACCTAGCGTGTGCGCAAAAAGACCGAGCGTGTGCGCCAAAACACCGAGCGTGTGCGCCATAAGACCGAGCGTGTTCGCCAAAAGACCGAGCGTGAGCGCCAAAACACCGAGCGTGTGCGCCAAAAGACCGAGCGAGTGCGCCAAAAGACCGAGCGTGTGCGCCAAAACACCGAGCGTGTGCGCCAAAAGACCGAGTGTGTGCTCCAAAAGACCGAGCGTGTGCGCCAAAAAGACCGAGCGTGTGCGCCAAAAGACCGAGCGTGTGTGCCAAAAGACCAGCGTGTGCGCCAAAAGACCCAGCGTGTGCGCCAAAAGACCAAATAATTTGAACATTGGTACATGTTTATATTGCCTCGATAACTCGCCCAATTATGTGACACTCGGTCGTTGTCAGAAGTGTTGCCATGTTTGCATTGATTTTTGTATAACAATTCATCACATAAAATTGTATTCACTAATTTTGCAATATTGTAGGTTTGCATAATGGCATATACAGTGTGTAGCATTTGATTTGTTTAAAGCCTTATAAATACTTAAAATCAACAAATATTTCGTAAACTTTTTCGTTAAATAAAGTTTAACCTCAACAATCAATACTCATCAACGCTAGATGTGGTATGGTAACATAGATCTAACGAGATACATGCTCGTTTTTATTTGTTGAGTATCGCGTTTGCTCATAAATGTTCGGATATCGCAGCGGAAATTCACATGAAATATTTTCTAAAGGATACCTTAACATGTTTAAAACGACAGTGAATAAATCATAATATTTCAAAGCAGCAAACCCAAACAGAGCAACACAACGGTCGCTTAACGTGACAATAAAGGGATCGATACAACGGCATGTGAAATTTAACGCTTGCGTCATATGATTTAGACACAATGAACTATTGCTTCAATTTTGATCATCGAATCAAGCCATTTAACAGCACAATCAAATACATTGATATAAAAGATGCTTGCATAAGTGTGCTTTCAAAATTAGGTATTGAGTTATATAACTGCTTCCAGATGGAAACAGTGCGAATACTCTGCACTCTGTTTTCTCTGACATATCTTTTTCACAGATATGCTATAAAAGGCCTCATAGTCAGCCCGCTTTATAAAAACCAAATACACAGCATTGTATAACTTCCGAAAACAGAATTTTCAATGTACTTGGTCTTGTGTGCCGCGCGTTCGTGGTGACAACTGACCGGGCGTTAACAACCGATCAATGGTATATAAATTGCATTGCAAGCAAAGTTTCTTGATGCAGGCTGACTTTGACGAGGGACCTTCGGAAGAGTAGGTTTACATCAATTCCAGTGATATTTCAGGTGACGTGAGAAAACACCACATGACTAAGATTTTAACAACCATTATATACTGTTGTGTTTCTTTTCTCATGTGTGGTATTGTAAAATATGTATTTTATAGTTCAATTTTTTAAAATCTAAAACTTAGGGTTTGATGGTTTGATGGTTTGATGATTGATATCAGTTATAGCTTAAGTCAGTTGTGAGTAAAACACAAAGAGAAGCTATTAATATATATTGTTTTAGTCCTACACACACGCGCTTGTATTGCTCTTTTAAATATCACCAACGTTTTCTAAGACATGCTTTTTTAAAAGAAATAATATCATGCTGTTGCATTAATTCGTATGCGTGTATAATGCAATTTTAGTCCAGTGACTTGATAATCCAATACTGCTTTAGCTATTTTAATCCTTGGCATTTACATTCAATCTCTTCAATCCGAACTTAACATCTACAACTAGTTACATCCTCAACTGCAAGGTGTACTTAGTAAGGCCATCTTCTGTTGCATGGGGTCTGTAGAGTACGTGTAGTTGCCATCATTACGTATCACGTGAATTCGGGGTTCTCAATGAATGCAGTTCGCGTACACTGGTTGCATGGATCACTGTCGGCAATGCTACGCATTATATGTTAGTTTTAAATACGCTCAACAGCTGTCGAGTTGCATTTATATAATCAACTTATAAGCTCGCGATCGAATTTCGAATTGTCATGGGACACAATGCCAGCATTAAATGTAACATGTTTCATTTAAAAACTTTTTGCTCACGCATTGTAATTAAATTCACTTCATACAGGAATCTTTAAAATTGTTACGTTGCAAGTCGATTTGGGTTGATTATATATGCTTAAAATATGTAACAACAATATACTTGCAATAATTTAACTTAACTATTATATAAATATACAACAGCACGGTTATAATAGATGTGTCCCATCACAGAAATAATAAGCGCGTTTTTGACGAAACGTAGTGCTATGTTTTTATCTAAGTTCGTTTTGTATATTAATGTCCTGCATCATTTGCACAATGTGAATTAGCAAATAATGTTTTCTTAGGAAAAAACACTACAGCTCAAGTTAATTTTGTGATAATGACGGATGCAGTTCTGTCAGTTTATGGCAAGTCTGAAGAATATGAAGGCTTGCATTATATTGATTATTCAAATGGAATTTCTCACACTGGATATTATCAGTATACTTTTACTACAATTTCTTACTATTCCTGTTGCTAAATGAATTGTTATTGGCATTGTAGTGCATGCGCTACATAAAGAGAAACCGCGTGGCTCCAATCGCTTTTATTAACGTAATTACATGTAGCATTGTGCAAAAACGCACATATACTCACGCGCCAGAATATCAATCATGATATCAATAAGCCAAAACACCAAGATTTGTGCACAGTTTTACAAGTTTATATTATCTAGTTAACTCGCCCAATTTTGTAGCACTCAGTCGTTGGCAGAAGTTTTGCTATATATGCATTTATTTTTATTTGACAATTTACCACGCACAAATTTATTCACCGATTTTGCAATAACGTAGGCTTTCATAATTGTTTATACAGTCATTTAAATATAATTTCAATATGTTTATTCAAGTATGAATAATAATGAACGCGTCGTTATATAATGCTTGACAAATTTGTATCCTAACAAAATGGCAACTTCAGACACACACATACACACAAAGAAATTATATGTATTTATAATAACTGCTGTGTTTATCCACTAAAGATAATTTACTATGGCATATCGTGGTTTTAAGAATAGCATATGCATTTACTAAAATAGAATGGAACTAGACATTACCATATAAATATTGCTCTAACCAAATGCAAATCAGTCTATGGAAGTATGGTAAATTCTAAAACAGTTATTTCAAGAGAGCCGGGTTTGTTTGCCTGCGAACAATAATTTTTTTATGTAATATAGATAACATTTAATACTTGATAGCGTTGTTTTGAAAACAATAATTACGGCTTCGGAGCTACTTGTTGAAGTTAAATGAATTTATATAATAAACTCATATGCATGCTCTTATTTCGCCGTGCCATCAGAAATGTAATGTCAGCAAAATAGTCATCGACTACTGCTCATGCAGAAATTTAAATTTATAACGTAAAGTATTCTTCTAAATATTTAATGCGATAGTCAACCATATTACGTTTAAGTTGAAATCAATATGCAACAAAACGGTCGGTAAAATTTACAATATAGGAATCGATCAATATAACGGCAATTAAAATGGAACTTTAGCTTCAATTTTGATGAGCATTAGTGTGCTTTAAAAACAATTTATTGCGTAATAAAACTGCAACCAGATGGAAACAGTGCGGATACACTGTACGCTGTATGCTCTAACATATCTTTTTCTTGTATATGCTAATAAGGCCTGATGGTTTGCTCACTTAAAAAATACACAGAGATCGTTCAAGTTCCGAAAACGGAATTTTCTTCGTGCTTTTTCAAATGTGATGCGCGGTCGTGGTGACAGATGGAGAGGGTAAATAGCCGAGCCATGATATATAAACTGTAGTTCCAGTTGTCTTCAAGCTATTTATTACGAAATTAAGCATCTACAAAATGTTAAAACCTTAACTAAAAGTTGCAGTGAGTTATGTAGAAAAGGGCCATCTTCTCTTGCACGGGTTCTGTATAGTACGTGTGGTTGTCATCTCTACTAATTGCATGACTTCGTTGTTCTGTTGAGTACAATTCGCGTACACGGTTGCATGGATAAATTCAATGAGGTTTATTGAGTTCATGTCACGTTGGCTTTTAGTGAAGACTAAGTTCATAATCATCGAATTATTGATCGAAAGGGCATAGGCATTTGTAAGTGCGGTCGACATTAATGTTTTTCATGACATCGGAGTTATGTAGTGCAGTGCACCTCTTTCATGTGTGACTCACATTAATGAACTTAAGTTCATATCTTATTTCTTTGCAACTAACTCATGCAGACATTTGAAACGTAAGGGATACTTATACATGTTTTATGCGACAGTCAATTAAACGTATTGTTTCAAAACAGAAACACATACAAAGCACTTTATATGAAATAAATGTACAACAAAACGGTCGGTAAAATTGTCAATAGTGGAATCGATCAATATACAGGCAATATAAACGGAACGGATGCGCAATATGAGTAATACACCATGAACTTTAGCTTCGATTTTGATCATCAAGGCAGCCCATTTAAAAGCACTAGCAGATAAATATATATTTATATATATATAAAGATGTAGCATTAGTGTGCTTACAAAACTAGTTATTGAGTAACAAAACTAATTTAAATTACCCTGTATTGTGTTTGTTATCGATAATACCCGCAGAGCATGTCCGACTAATGTGGCGAGAAGTAATAAACAGTAAACGGAAAAGGGTTGTAGTTCATGTCAATGGGTGTACACACCTCTTAAAAATGCTACCATATATATATATATATATATATATAGACGTCTTTTGCTGCGAATACCTTGACAACCTTGTATGCTTTGTAAACGCAAACTAAATTCGCATGTACAATATCTTCCGGGCATCTTTTGAGTGAACTCAAATATGACAATTATGTTCGGAACGTAATAGATTTATGTTTATAACGTATCTGTAATATAAAGCAACGATGTTTAATACATATTTACGAAATTTAACAAGCATATTATTTAAATGTGTGTGTATAGTCCAGTTAGAACTTGCAACACATATTACGCCTCACTATAACAATTTGAGACGCAGCATTCACCGATTGATTTTTAAATTGTGTTGCAATTTTACAAATGCCGATGTGTTAGTGGATATGAAATACAATAAAATGCACCTTGCACTTGCAACCAGATAATGAAACATAGCTGTCTGACGCACTTATAATATGATGCAACCGATGAAGTTAACATACTATTATATGCATAAATGTACATCGGGTTACCCTAATTTAATTTAATTTCGCAGCGAATATTCTTATTCAGGCATATGATATATGTTTAGCCTTCAAATGTTAACAAAGGTAGCTGCCTCGTCATGCCTTACGTTGACTACGACGGTGGTTACTTTCAATTTCATACGTTGAAGCATAGCTCGGCGGATCGACAATACATACACAAGTCATTTAGAGAGTTCATCGATACTGTATTTTGCTATTTAACGAATCCACACACTAATAATTGAGATACATTCAGTAATGTTAAAGTCTTTAACATTTTCAAGTTCAATAATCAAACATACAGACGGGCGGCCCAACCCTTACGGGCATGCCTCGCGATTCACAATAAAATGAATTTGATGTCTATCCTAGCTGAACTGCCTGTATATGAAAACACAGTCATATTGTACATTAACATGTTTGTCAATTGATTTGTAGTTGCAATAAAACCTGTGTCGCTCTTCGATATAAGAACCCCGTGACCAACCACAAACGCACGTGACGCATAGATACCATAATATTATAAGAAATCGGATCAATTTTGTATAAATAATTATACTGTGATTAATCTATTCATAGATACGTATATGGAGATAATAAATTTGATGTAAATGTTGACTTTAAATGGAGTATTGATGAAATCACACATTCATTTCAATAACACGTATGTGTAGAAGTGATCGGTCAATGTCAAAACCAAAGCTTTTTTGTTTGAATTCAGATTGTATATTAACTGTTATTATTAGATTGAATTAGTCGACACACAAACACACATGGCTTTTATGACTTTGCTACTTTTTTCATAGGTATTAAACCGTTACATGACAGCGTTAACAAACATGATTTCATTAATACATAGTGTTCCGTACACGAATATGTCAAAGTAGGAATAATAGCAAACGTATACGGTGTCCTAAAAAGCGGAATGAAAGATTACTAAATAAATTGAAAACATCTTTCGAAGAATTTTTATTGTTTAGTCATAGCAAAATCTGGGGATTAAAGATACTCAAACTGCAATAACATAATTACTTTTCTTTAAATATACACATTTTTACGTTAAATTCAAGAAAACATTATCAATCTGTTTGTAAATATAGAGTTTTATATGTTCACGTTGATTACACTAGTTGATAGTTTTGCTTGGATCATCATAATGCACTGCTTACATGTCAATGATCCCACATTACATGCGTATTTTTAAGTCGACTGTATACAGCCATCATTTCAAATCGACAAGGTTTTATAACAATAAAGCAAACAGAATGCTAAAATTAAAATACGATTGTTTTTGAAGGCGATTGCCATGGTCGTGCGAGAATGAGTGATATGCCAATAACACATTACAACTTCAACAAATTGTTTTCTTATTGTAGAGAGTGCTATTATGGATGTTATTATATTATTCATTTGATGTGTATTTTTAAAAACGCAATAATACTGTTGTTGTGATGAACGACACTTAAACGGAACGACCGCACATAAAATAAACTGATATGCGTTCGAAACACTCAAGTTAACATGTATGGTGAATAAATATGCAATATCTTACTGGCTACAAACAACATGATTAACCACCTTATCTAACAATTCAATGTAGTTCAATGAACATAAAATCGAAGCGTTATCACTATGCTATGTATGGCGAGTCTACGTGGTTGCAAAACAAAAATGGATTATCGTAACTTCACTCTTCTCAAACAGACAAAATTGTTCGGGCCATAAATTAAATAATTGGAAAGTTTATGCTTCTGTATATTTCCTCATGAACTCGCCCACAGATATAACACGCAGTTTGTTTCTGGAAAAGGTTAGCACTTAGGCATTGTTTTATATAAATGACAATGTTACAAAAATAAAAATATTTATGAACTTGTTGTTAATATCCGATTGTTTACTCAGCTCCCATAACGACATACGTTGTTTGCAGGATTCGACCTTTTAACCGTTTATGTAAATTTAAACCTCCAGGAAGAGATTGTTTTTAAAGGAAACATAATACATGACATTATTATTTAATGTCGTATACATTTGCATTTAATAAAATATGGCTACGTGTACTTCATACAAAGAAAACTGTATTTTAAATAAATATCTAGTTAAACGTTAAGTTCATTTAATATGTTCTGTCGCGGTTTTGGTCCGACATGAAATAAATATGCAAGAAAACAGTCGGTTAACTTGACGATACAGCAATTGGTCGATATAATGTGACTTTTTCTGGAAGCTTGACATGATTATTTAAACATTTAGCTTTATTTTGATCAGCCATGCAACCAATTCTAAAAGGCTATCGATAAATTATATATAAAGAAAGCAAGCATTTGTATGTTTTCAAATCTAGTCAATACTGCTTCAAATAAGAAAAACGGACGATACTCTGCAGGCTGTTTACAAGCTGTAATTAGATCTAGTCGATACAAGAGGTGTTCATATTGTATAAACTTTAAAAATATATAATTGACACATACAATGCTAATACAATATTATAGTTGGTATACAATACAATAAGTAGTTCCAAATTGTGCATCTAGTTAAAATAGAAAACTGCAATTATAATATAGTGTTAGTTGTTCTTAGAATCAACATATAACACATCCCACAAAAGAAGATGTAACAGTGCGTTATACATGTTTCATTGAATGTTATATATAGTATGTACAAACCCATGTTTGGAAATTGAATACAATTTAATGATCAAGACGTCATGATGGCTATTAAGCGCTCAACTGAGTGTCCGGACACCAATAGGTGAAGACTTGGCCAGCTGATCCAGTGTTTGATCACACTTGACCCCGATCCAGATATGACCATCCTATTGTCAAGATGAACTTTGCGACCAACACTGACTCATAAATGTAGCACTTGGGAAGTATACACTTTGTATGAATTCTTAAGCTAGTGACCTAGTTTTTGGCATAGATATTGTTAAGAAATGAATCTTTCCTATCGTCATCAATCTTGAGTCGCAAATGGTGCCCCGTGATTGGTCAAAAGGTTTTTGTAATACGTGACATGGTGACCGTGTTTTTGTAAGCACGTGACACAGATTCGAATACAGTCTGGGTATCGCCTAAATGAACATTCTGACCAAGTTGTATCGAGATCAAAAACATGTCGACTCAAATTTGACAATTATAATTTGTAATATATGTTGGCTTCCAAAACAGTCACAGTGTGCTCAAGGGGTCCGTAGGCTCTTGTCAAAAATAATATAAGGTTTACTGATGAAAAGGAAATACATATAACAATAATTTAATTTACCGCACTTATTGCGTGATCATACTGCCACATTGAAAATTGTATTTTTAGGTGATCTCCGATGTAAGTCTTGTATGAAGTATAATGGGCCACGAGAAGAAAAATGAAACATCGTAGTGTTTAAAACACCAACTTGTTTATTGATTAACTATATAGATGTCTGACTTCGTTAGGTATTAGATGTCTAATGGTTCCCACCATGTTCGCAATCCTTAACTTTTGCAATTATAACAAAGCTTTCTGAATGGATTTATTTGTAAACCGTTGTTAACTTGATGATAGTCATACCACTGACGTTCTATACTATCGCGTTCCATGGATTCCACGGATCGCGATATAACTGGTCAATTAATACATGCATATATATAAACTCACTAGTAAAGAATGTCAATCTCAAAACATGTATGTCTACCTTATCGCATTATGTGCTAGAACCATTTTGGTATAGTCATGCAGGTTGACTAACACATCAAAACAAGGTATGTATCTGAAGGAGTTTGACAAAAAACCTTTGGAAACATTATCCCTGACGGACGAACGAACAGACGGACTGAAGGACAGTGCTACTGATATATGCCACCCTACCACTGACATAAAAATAACTTGTTATCCAAATTTAAAACAAGTAGTTGACGTGGTATCTGCAGCGCTGCAGTCGTTGAACTATGTCGTGATTGATTTCGACACGTAGAGTTATTGTAAACATCTTTATGTGGACAGGTTGTATACGGTGTCCTGAGCGATGATTTTGTGGTAATTTTACCATTTTACTGAGAAGGATTTAAACATTAATATAAATTAACGCTGCCTTGACGACATGTAAATGTATATGTCCGGATTTTGTTTATAGTGGAAAGTAGCTGCGGTTTCTGTGCAAAGATTGAGGGCAATGCCTGACGCCCGGTTTATAATGAGAACACTGCTGGTCCCCGGTTCATAATGAAACCACTGCATGGTGATATTTAACAGTTTAATTGTGTGCATCTATGTTTTTGCCTAACGTATTTTTCATAATTCTTAATGTAACTCGAACCGATTGTTTTTAGCGGCCCATTGTTACATGTATTGTGAACAAATGTCTTTCCATTATTCATCACCAATGGTATAATATAAATATCGGCGCAATTTCGCATGAAATACAGGTATTGCGAATTGGGTTGTCCTTCTAGCCACAACATACACTTACCTTTGCTTTATACGACAAAGATGGACCGGATATAAATTTCGCATCGTGTTTATACAAATAGAGATATTATTCTCGTTTAATGGTTTTACGCATTGTACAAGTTCTTCCTACAGAAGATAAATTATGGTTTTTCTAGTAATAATTTATATGTGTTTTTCTATGATTTTTTTTTCAATTAACGACTTTATCACTTGCAAATCGCAAACATCCTTCATACAATGTTTAAAAAAAACAACTTATCCATTATCTATTTGTAACACTGGCAGCTCCAAAATGTGGGGCAGAATCCCAACAAAGGCACTGACAGTTACAAGTTTATTGAGTGGATATATAATAAATATACGAGCGTCGAAACTGATCTGTAACTGGCCGTCCTGAAAATATACTAATTATCAATACGCATATTTAATAATAAGGTTACAAGTTATAGGCGGTTACCGTGGTAACCATACTCAATAATTATACATACACATCAAACTAATATTCACTTTAAAACATAATGGTATGCTGTGTGTTGATTCCAATCAAAATATTAACATACAAATGGCTTATTAAGATAACATAAATATCTTAAAACATAGGTATCCTGAAAAAAAAAACACAGTGACAATAACAATAGTGTTTATACATCGTTACTTCGACAAACTGCACATATTACTTACGGAGTTTAAGCTACTTACGACCTGGTCTCTCTCAGCCTTAAGAAGGTTAGCACTGTGACTGCTCTCATATTAATATTTCAAGGTGAAAGCAATGTGCAACAACCAATTTGAAAGTTATAGACAGCCCAAGAGTTTTATCAAAATGGAAAGAAGAAAATAGAAGCGAGTTGGGCCATACATGCAGGAAATACACAGGGAACGATACCTTTAAACAAAGATGACCACACCTGTCATAAAGATGTTATAAAACATGCAAGATTTCCAATGTTATTCGAGCCTTCAATCTTGAAATATAAAACCAAGCATCATTAACCGGAACTTCTGTATGTTGAACTAGTCACAACCGATACACCACCTTACATACAATAAATATGTTACACAACACTAATTTTATAGACCTGTTACATTCTCCCACCCTCAGAAAATCAAGTCGTCACGACTTGAACCTATGCTCACAAATATTAAGCACAGAAACATTACTGATACAAAACTGGTAGTAATTCCATTTATCACAGTAACATTTTTACTTCTAATAAGTAATTAATTACTTACTACTCTAACCATGTCACTGGTATTGAATTATTAGTATTATGAGTATGTACAACATTTCCTCATAATAATATATAGTATTTACAGTATTTACTGTCTCTGGTTAATGTCCAAAGTGCAAGCTAATCTGCTAGATAGATAGATAGATTTATTCGGCATAAACATGTCAAATAATAACATAAACAATTTATCACATTTTGCATAAAAACAAGATTAATTTCAACCAAACACATATACTGAGCACTACAAATATCACAGATCAAATTTAAATCATGAGGTATACATGTGTGTTACATTTACAATACCTTAATACAATTTCTAAGATGCTTAAAACAAAATTAGATTAGAACAAACACATATATTAAGCATCACATAATTAAAATTGACTCAATGAGGTAAACATTTGAGATACATTTACATACCTTAATAAAATTTTCACAAAGAAGTTTAAACCAAATTCAGCTTAAGACAATCACATACATTAAACACAAAAATATCACAGATTAAATTGACTTCATATGGTATACAATTATAGGTACATTTACATTAGACTGTTTACTTATAGTTTATTTTAGTCCGATATAAGGACATGTACTGCCAGGAAAGCCCTTGAAAGTCTTTCGACTCATTTCCAAAGGGGTCCTTTACATTACTGCTTCATACATCACATAAACTATATAGCAACTAGCTATAGTCATACTATGTTAAATGGTTATTGAATTATTTTGTACTTTAGTTAGCATAACTAAAATTTACAAAATGTATATATGCGTTCAACAATTTGAGCGAGCACATGATAATATAAACTCGTTACTTAACAAAGACATGGGATATCTAGATACTTAAAATAAACAACACCGTCTGCTATGCTCAATCCCTAAAGGTACTTGTTAAGAAAATGTTTTTTTGACTTCTTTTTTGAATTTGAAGTGACTATTTATACATTGAATATATTCTGGAAGAGCATTCCAGGTTAACACACCATTATAATAAAAAGTTGAAGCAGTCGCTGATTTTATGGCAGGAACATAGACATTACATTTGCTCTTTCGTGTGCAGTAGCTATGAACATCAGATTCTTAATAAAGTTTCTTTCATATAAACTGGACATTTGTCATAAAAAAAATTATGTACATGATTTAGACTCAGTTGTTTCACTCTATCATTAAGTTTTAATATTCCTAGTTTGTGAAAATCTGAGCAGGTCAGTGTGGTTCTTGGTGGAACATTTAAAATGAATCGCACAACCTTGTTTTGTGTAATTTGTAATTTAGACTTAAGAGTTTGCCCCAAGTTATTATACCAGGCGGAACAAGCGTAGTCAAATAAGCATTGAATTAGTGAATTACAAAGGGTTTTCCTAGTGTTAAAATCCAGTACACTGTTGTGTCTATACATGAACTTAAGTCTCGAGTTGACTTTACTGATGATGTCGTTTGCACATTTATCACCTTACAGGGTGTTATCTAGAACATGACCTAAATATTTCACCGATTTTGAGACTTTATAGTTTGATTATTACATATGAATGAGAAATTTTCGATCTTTTTAATTTCCGCTTACTTCCAAAAAGTATACATTCTGTTTTACCTATATGAAGAGACAACTTGTTGTCAACTAGCCAGTTATTGCATTTGGTAATTCACATCCTTATTTTTTACTTATGACATTTTGATCTTGATGTGAGAAAATTATGGCGCTATCATCAGCATATAACAGTAGTTGCAATCTTTGCTTATAGTAATTTCCATATCATTTACATAGCATAGAAAAAAGAAGAGGTCCTAAATACTACCCTGAGAGACACCACATGTTACTGTTTCCGAGTCTGAAAAAGTATCATTACATGCATTGTTTGATTTCTCCCAGTTAAGTATGAGTGAAACCATTTTACAGATTGAACCCCCATGGTCCTTAAGTTTTTCACACAGTATAGTGTGATCTACAGTGTCGAATGCTTTTTGTAAATCGAGCATGATCATGCCTGTGTATAACCCTTTAGCAGTTTGTGATTTGACGAAATCTGTTAAATGTACCAAACATGATTCAGTTGAGAAATTTGTTCTAAAACCTGATTGAAACTGATAAATTATATTATTTTTCGCTAAAAAGATTCAAGTTGGTTATATTCACACCTTTCTAGTACCTTACTAACATACATAAAATACTGACAGGTCTATAGTTACCTACATCAGTCTGGAAATTTTTCTTAAAAAGAGGTTTTACTCTAGCAGCTTTTAGCTCTGTTGGAACTTCTTTATCACTATTGATTTATTTATAATAAAGGTAATAGGTATTTTTAGAAAATTTGCCCCATCCTTAATAAACCGTGCTGGATGTTGTCTAACCCAGTAATTTTCATAGGGGAGTCGTTTTTATTTTCTTCAATTTGATTAGTGATATATTCAGATTTAACTCTTTTTACCTCTTTTTGAACCAAGTTCCTATATTTACAATAAGACTTGTATAAATCTTTCTTTTTCTTTTTTGAACATATATAGAAGGCGATCACGCTCTTTAATTAATGCAAGAAATATCAGAAGTAAGCCATGGTTGTGTCCTTTGTTTGAGTCTAACACCTCTTAATTGGA
>NC_068359.1:126606284-126624476 GCF_020536995.1 Dreissena polymorpha | reverse complement strand
GATGATTTTCTCTTTTTATACAACATACATCATAACATTTACATTATTATATGTCGTTGATTGTTATATCAAGATATTTTAGTTTGACACCATTACGAGAATGCGTTCATATTCTTTGACATAATGCTGTTTTAGTAGAAAACCAATTAAATGCATCATAGAAATAAGCAGTAGCTAAAACGTAGATCAAATTGCTGCGACAAGCGCTTAATATAATAAAATGCAAACACAAAACTTTGTATTGATACTTTTTTTCTTCCTGCAAGTTTGACTGAATTTAACCAAACATAACATTGCACACTGTGGAAAATGTAACCTAAACCTGGAAATATATATAAAAATACATGATAATAAAGCTATCTCTCCAAGAATGAATAATCAGATCAAATTATGACATAGATTGTTGACAACGCTATTTTCCCAACATCGGTGTTTCACATGTGATTATAAGAGAAAGCATTTGTTTAAGAAAAGGATTTATTTTTATGAAATGTTATTTTAATATTAATATATGGAAACATAAAAATAATAAAACTAGTTCAACTAAGCCATTGGATTTTAAATTTTGCATCTGTTTTAATGGTAATGTGATATTGAAGGTGTGATTATATGATTTGCCAAATTTTTAATTTATATAGACTTATTTATTTATATAAATTAAACTTAAATTATCCGACGACAAATATTAAAGCTTTCAGGTACTTCGACTTAATGCTGATTTAAAGGCATACCTCATAGTACAGGCTCAGTCTCGTTCAACAAATACTGTTATGCTATGCTGAAATCTATCATGGTACATTATTTAACGTTCACGAAAATGGTAATACAACTGTACATATATTAAACAAAATTCACAACTTTTAGAATTTTGCTTACGTACATGATTCGAATTACATGTACTTTAAATAATACATGACAATCATAAATAAACGCTGGAGAAACTAGAGATTGGTAGTTTAAATTTGTTATATCGCATACTGGACCTTAAATTTGGTCCAGACTGTATAATAGGGTATACAAGTGTAAACAAATATTAAGCCTCCCTAGAAATATTTTCAGAACACCAATCCCTACTTCATGTAACTAGTCCGTGTGAGGGAAGTGATAAATTGCCTGACCAGAAAGCTGAAATGCAAACATTACAATTACACGACAAAACTGCAGCAAACTGCAGCAAGCGCTTTGTTTATTTTTTCCCAAATGTTTTAAATGCATAAACATAGAAAGAAGCAGTGTCTCCATACAAGCGAAATTATTAAACTAGTAAGGCAGTATATATATTCCAACATGCGTTTGTATAACCTTGCCGGTTATTCAATGCTTATTGCATAAGAATAAGGCGATTTCAGAACCAATATTTTGAAAAAATAGAAAATACAAATAAAAAAACCATATCCAGCTATTATAAGTTGACTCCATAAAGAGAGTGCGTTCATATTCTTTGACATAATACTGTTTCAGTAGAAAACCAAATAAATGCGTAAAAAATTAGCAGAAGCTAAAATGGTGATCTGATTGCTGCTACAAGCCCTTAATGTACCAAAATGACAACACAAAAGTTTGTTTTCATATGTTGTTTTTCTTCAAGTCATTATAAATTTATAAAATCAAACATAACATTGCACACTGTATAAAATGCAACCTAATGCTAAGAAAGTATATAATAGTACATAATAATAAAACTATCTGTCTAAGAATGAATAATCAGATGTGATTATAAAGAAAAACTTTGTTTAAAAAAAATTAATTTTATGCCAAGTTATTTCTGTATTAATATGACGAAACATAAAAAATAATAAACTATTTCATCTTAGCAGTTGAATTTATGATTTAACATCAAGTTTAATGGTGATGTTCTATTTCAGGTTGAATGTTTTAATTTCTAAATGCATTGTTATAGACTAAGTTATTTATATTAATTGAACTTAAATCATCCGACGACAAAAATAAAAACTTTCACGTACTTCGACTTAATGCTGTGTTAAGGGCATCCCCATAGTACAGACTCCTTTCCTTTGACAAATACTTGTATGTTATGTTGAAATCCATCATGATGCATAATTATACATTCACGATAACTGAAATAAAATCAGTAAAAGATGTCACAACTATTGGAATTGTGTTAACGTTTATGATCACATGTAATTTAAAATATGCATGTCTATTCTTAATAAATGCTGGAGCAACTAGAATTTTACTATTATATACTGAATGCATATTAAGAAAACGGTATATGCATGCTGATCATAAAGCATGGTCCTGAACGGATTACAGGGTATAAACGAGTAGAAAAATTATGCACCCACAGAATATGTTCTAAAAGCGCTTTGTTTAAAATTCCCCCTAATGCTGGAAATACTCACACATAGAAAGTATCCGCGTGTTCATGCAAGCGAAATAATTAACTTTTATAATAAAATGTATATATTCCTACATGCATTTTTATTTGACTACCATATAAGTGTTCAGGCGTACATTGTATGTATATTACATAAGAACAGGGCGATAGATTTCGTACAAATGAGAGCAACAATGCTAAGAGGTTACCGAGGTTATTTATCGAGAAATTAGTAGTGAATCAAGTCAATTTACACTATGCGTGAATATGTTTTATGTTTGTTCTATTTGTATATAAAAAATCATCATAACATCTACATGTATTATACGTCGTTACTTTTTATATGACGATATTTAATCTGACACCATAACGAGAATGCGTTCATATACTTCGACATAATACTGTTTGCCTAGAAAACAAAATACATTCTTACGGGAAATAATCAGAAGCTAAAACGTTTTTCATATTGCTGCAAACATTCCTAATATTATGAAATGAAAACACAAAACTTTGTATTCATTCGTTGCTTTTTTTTCTCCCAGCAATTGCACACTGTGGAAAATGCAACCTAATGCTGGAAATGTATATAAAAATACATAATAATAAAATATCTTTCTATGAATGAATAAGCAGATCTAATAACGAACAAGATTGTTGACAATGCTTTTTCGGACATACGTGTTTACACATGTGATTATAAGAGAAAACATTTGTTTTTTCAGTATTAATATGACTCAACATAAAATTTAATAAACTACTTCAACGAAGCAGTTGGGATTAAATTTAACATCAGTTTAAATGGTGAAGTTCCTTTTTAAGGTGTGAACATTTTTGTTGCCAAGATCAATTTTATAGACTATTTACTTTATATAAATTGAATGTCAATTATCCGACGACAAAAATGAAAGCTGTCAGGTACCTCGACTCAATACTGTGTTAAGGGTATACCTGACGTACAGGCTTCTTTACGCTGGACAAATACTTGTATTATTTGCTAAATCCACCAAGATACATAATTTAGAAAAAACGGTAACAAAACACAAAACTTCAGGGTACAAAGTATGCCAAAACAAAATTGGGTACGAAAAAACATTTTGGTACGAAAAATACAGGGTATACACATGTAAACAAATATGCTTCCCTAGAAAGATTTTCAAAACAACAACCCGTCCTCAGGGGGGGATCCGGGATTTCTGGTTGGGGGTGGGAAGGGCGGGATATTCAAAGTTGTGCTGGTGGTCAAGGGGGGCCGCTAGAAACTCTGGTGGGTGCAGGGCATAGCCCTGATAGGGGTCCAGGGGGCGAAGCCCCCCGTAAGCACCACGATTTTAGATTTAAAGGCTTTGACAACCACTTCTCGAGCATGTCACGCCTTATATACTTTCATCAAAGTACCTTCTTTTAATGCCAAAACAGTGCATAGTTGGGAAAGATCACAATTAATATTACTACGCAATGCTAGATTTAGTTACTTTAATGTGTTTTGTTTTGATTTTATTTTAGGAATAAATTAAATTAAAAATTATTGTAGGATAAATAGAATACTATGTAAGTGTGATTGTGTACTTAAATTTATCCCACTCGTCTCAGAAAGGCTTACAAGGCTCGGCAAGCCTCGCCATGTAAACTTTTCTTCACTTGTGGGATAAATTTAAGTTCACAATCACACTAACATAGTATTCTCTATATAGGTAATAGACCAATTGCCTGAACAGAAAGCTGCGATGTAAACATTACAAAATACAAGACAAAATTGGAGCAAAACTTTTATCAGCGCTTTATTTAAAATTCCCTCCCAATACTGAACATGCATAAAAATAGATAAAAGAAATGCATCCATTGAAGCGAAATTATTAAATAGTAAAAAAATAAGTATTGTTTAAAGTCCATTTCAAATATGCGTAAACGTGTGCATGTGTCTTGTCAGTTACTAAACATAACATCATAAATCAAAATGTACATTAATAAAATATATCGATAATGTAACATCAATTGATTTTTGACAATATAGGCGTATGCGTTCATATACTTCGACCAAATACTGGTTTAGGGGAAACCAAATTAAATACATCAATTCAATGAGCAGACTCTCAAACTTTGATCAGTTGCTAAAACACGTGCTTACTCTAAAATATTATCGGTAAACAATTTGTGTACGGATAATGTTTTTCTCAAGCAAGTCCGTATGAATAAAACCAAATCTAACATTGTACACTAGGTAAAACTGCAACTTAATTCTGAAAACACTGCAAAATATATACAAAGAGTTATCCGTCTGAGTATGACTTATCAGATCTAATTATTAACTAGATTCCTGGCGATGCTGTCTTCCCGAGATCCATGATTACAAATAGGATTGTAATAGAAAGCATTTATTAAAAAAATAATGCTTGCAAATTAATTTTAGTTTGCATTAGACGAAACATTAAAATAAACAAACAGCTTTGTAATCGGATTTTAATTTGACATATCTTCAAATGTTGAAATGCTATATGATTTGTAGTCGGTGTTGTTGCCACAAATAGTGGTTATATATATATGTTTATGTATAAATCAACCCTGCATTATTGAGATATTAAACAATGAAAGCGTTTAGAGTATTCTGCTTAATGCTGATTAAAGGGTATATCCAAAGTACAGGCTCCGTTTTGCACAAATACGTGTATGCTGTGCTGAAATCCATCATGGTACATACTTATACATTCACGAAAACAGTTAAAAGATAAATACAGGATATAAAAACATTTTGAATTTTGTTAACATAATCAGAAATTACATGTACTTTAAAACATTATATTTCTTTCCTAAATAAACGCTGGAGCAACTAGAGTTTACACCTTTTGTAATTAACGCATATTGCGAAATTGATATAGGCATGCTGAACATAAAAATAACAGCAGTTGGATTTTTAATTTTGCATCTTTTTATATGCAGATGTGCTATGTAAGGTGTGAACGTTTTTGTTGCCAAACTCATTGTTTTAGATTTATTTCTTTTTATAAAAAACACATAAATTATCCGACGACAAACATACAAGTTTTCAGGTACTTCGACTTAATGCTTATTAAAGGGCTAACCCATAGTAAGGCCTCCTTTACGTTGGACTGTACTTGTATGCTATGCTTATACCCAGCATGGCACGTCAATATACATTGACAAAAACGGTAATAAAATATATAAAATATATCAAAACTGTTGATTTTGTTGTTAACGTCCATGATCAGAAATAACATGTACTTTAACATATAACATTTGTATCCTTTATAAAGGCTGGAGAAACTAGAGTTGTACTCTTATATAAAGATCACATATTTAAAAAAAAAAAGTTAAATGCATGCTGAACAAAAATCATGGTCCTGAAGGGATTACAGGGTATACACGACCAAACAAAAGTTATAAAACCCCATGAACAGGTTTGAACGACGAAAATAATAAAAGCTTTCATGTACTTAGACTTTATGCTGATTTAAGGCCATACCCATAGTTCAGGCTCCTTTTCGTTGGAGAAATACTTGTATGCTATGCTGAACACCATCATGGTACATAATTAAACACGCACGAAAACGGTAATAAATATTATTAAAGATATCACAACTTTTGGAATTTATGTTAACGTACATTATCAGAAAGTACATGTACATTAAATCATAGCATGTCTATCCGAAATAAACGCTGGAGCATCTAGAGATTCACTCTTATATAACGAAAGCATATTGAGAAAACGCTATAGGCATGCTGAACAAAAACATGGTCCTGAATGGATTACAGGGTATACACGTGTAAACATTAAGTATGCAGCCCCAGAATAAGTTTTATTAGTTATTGATGGGAATGCTGTAATGCTGGAGCAGCGGAAGTTTTACATTAGTATACTTCACAAAACACTTTGTTTAAAATTACCACTAATGCTGGATATACACAGACATAGACAAAGTCAGTGCGTACATTACATGCAAGCATAATCATTAAACTATTATGGTAAAATGTATATACTCCTACAGGTGTTTTATTTGCCTACCATGTACATGTATGCATATTCAGGCGTACCCGTTATGCATATTACATAATAGTAGGGCGATATCAGAATAAGTATTCCGTTCAAATGAGAGTCACAATGATATAAGGAAATTATTTATCGAGATCATGTAAGAAGTGAATGAAGACAATTTAAAATATGCGTGAATATGTTAACGTTTGTTTTCTGTTGTGTTTTTTTTTCCAATAAAATCATACATTCTACATTTATAAATATCGTTCAATGTCATATCCAGCTATAATTTGACATCATAAAGAGAATGCGTAAATATTCTTCGACATAATACTGTTTAAGTAGAAAACCTAATAAATGCGTTATAGAAATTAGCAGAAGCTAACATTGTGATAACATTGTTTCTACAAGCCCTTAATGTAATAAAATGACAACACAACACTTTGTTTTTATATGTTGTTTTTCTTCCAGTCAGTATGAATTTATAAAACCAAACATAGAATTTCACACTGTGATAAAAATGTGGGAAAGTATATAAAAGTACTTATTAATAAAACTATCTGTCTAAGAATGAATAATCAGATGTAATTATGAACTAGATTGTTTACAATGCTATTTTCCTGACATCTGTATTTTCACCTGTGATAATAGAGATAAAAAATGTTTAAAAAATAAATAAATTTTGTATGCATAGTTATTTCAGTAATAATATGACGAAACATAAAAAATAATAAACTATTTCATCTAAGCAATTGGATTTTTAATCTAACATCTAGTTTAATGATGATGTTCTATTTCAGGTTGAATGTTTTTGTTTCTAAATGCATTGCTATAGACTTATTTATTTATATAAATTGAACTTAAATCATCCGACGACAAAAATTAAAGCTTTCACGTACTTTGACTTAATGTTGTGTAAATGGCATACCCATAGTACAGACGCTTTTTCGTTGGACAAATGATTGTATGCTTTGCTGAAATCCATCATGGTTCTTAATTTTAAATTCACGAACACTGTTCACGGTTTGGTAAATTGACAAAATTGAAAAAAGTTGTTTCAGATTCGCAAATGTTCGGTTCAGTTATGATATTTGTGAGGAAACAGTATTACTGAACATTTGCCACGGTCCAATATAGCCATTATATGCGTCTAGCCATTATATGCGTCTTTTGACGATTTAAAAGCCTAAAAATTATAAAGCGTTGCAACGCGAAACGATTGAATAATTTGGAGAGGTCTCTTGTTGTCGTTTAAATTTGTAAAACTACGAAGATTGCTTATATAAGGTATAAAATACGCATATTATGTATTTTTGGCAGGATAGCTCAGTTGGCTAATGCATTTTTACTTAAGGATTCCGGGGGTCACTGGTTCGAGCCCTGCTGTGGGCTACTTTTGTTTCCTTTTTAAAAATGTATTTTTGATTTTTTACTGAAGCTATTAAAATTTAATGTTTACATTTATCAATATAAAGCATTCAATGACAAACTTCAAAACATGCCAAAATCTGTGAAAAGGCCCCTTTTAATATATAAAACTTATGGAATTGTGTTAACGTTCATGATCAAATAGATTACTAGCACTTTAAAACATGACATTTCTATCATAAATAAATGATGGGGCAACTAGAGTTTTACTCTTATATAATGAATGCATATTTAGAAAACGGTATATGCATGCTGATCATAAAACATGGTCCTGAATGGATTACATGGTATAAACGAGTAGACATATTATGCAACCGCAGAATATGTTTGAAAAAGCGCTTTGCTTAAAATTCCCCCTAATGCTGGAAATACTCACACATACAAAGAATCCGTTTGTTCATGCCCGCGAAATAATAAGCTATTATAGTAAAATATATATATTCCTACATGTATTTTTATTTGACTACCCTTTACGTGTTAAGGCGTACATTGTATGCATATTACATGATAATAGGGCGATATATTTCGTACAAATGAGAGTAAAAATGCTAAGAGGTTACTATTTATCGAGAAATAAGTAGTGAATCAAGTCAATTGACAATATGCGTGAATATGTTTACGTTGTTCTGTATTTTATTTAAAAAAAAACATCATACAATTTAAATTTATTATATGTCGTTACATTTTATATGAAGATATTTAATCTGACATCATAAAGAGAATGTGTTCATATACTTCGACATAATACTGTTTGCGTAGAAAGCAACATACATTCTTACATAAAATAATCGGAAGCTAAAATATTGCTGCAAAAAGCCCTTAATATAAATAAATGAAAGCACAAAACTTTGTAATCTTTTTTTTTCTTCCAGCAATGGCACGCTGTGGAAAATGCAACCTATTGCCGAAAATGTATATACAAATACATAATAAAAATATCTTTCTAAGAATGAATAAGCAGATCTGATAATGTACTTAAAACGACAACATTTCTATCCTAAATAAACGCTGGAGCAAGAGTTTTTCTCTCTCTTATATAAAAAACGCATATTTAGAAAACGATATAGGCATACTGAACATAAAACATGAATGGATTACAGGGTATACACGTGTAAACGTAAATTATGAAGCCCAGAATATGTTGTAAAAAGCGCTTTGTTTAAAAATCAACATGATGATGGAAATACACACACATAGGAAGAATCCGTTTGTCAATGCAAGCGAAATAATAAATTATAATGGGGAAATGTATATATTCCTACAACGGTTCTATTTGACTGCAATATATGTGTATTCCGGAGTACATTATATGCATATTACATAAGAATAAGGCGATATCAGAATCAGTATTTCGTACAAATGAGAGTTACAATGCCACAAGGTTAATATTTATAAAAAACACCTCAGCAGTGAATCAAGTCAATTTACAACATGTGTGAATATGCCACGTTTTCTTCTGTTTGTTTTTTATATAAAAAAAATCATCATTTCATCTACATGTATTATATATCGCTAAATCTTATATGAAGATATTTATTCTGACACCATCAAGAGAGTACGTACAGATATTTCGACATAATACTGTTTTAGTAGAAAACAAAATAAATGCATAAAAGAAATTATCAGAAGCTCAAACTTTGATCACGCTCCTGCAACAAGCCTTTATTATACAAAAAGACATAACACAACTTTTTATTTATACTTTCTTTTCTTCCAGCAAGTCCGAATGAATAAACCAAACATGAAAATATATATAAAATACATTAATAAATATACTGCTAAGTATAAAGAAACAGATACAATTATGCACTATATTGTTTGCAACGCTACTTTTCCAACATATGTATTTAAAAATGTGATTATAATAGAAAGCATTTGTTTAAGAATAGGATTTATTTTTATGCTTAGTTATTACAGTATGTATATGACAAAACATACATATTAATAAAATATTTCATCTAAGCAGTTGGATTTGTATTTTGAATTATTTTTAAGGTACTTCGACAAAACGCTGATTTTAGGGCTAACCAATAGTACAGCCTCCATTTCGTTGGACAATTACGTGTATGCTATGCTGACAATATCATGGTACATAAGTATACATTAACGAAAACGGTAATAAAATAAATATAACATATCACATCTCTAGGAATTGTGTTAACGTACATGATCAGAAATTACATGTACTAATTTCTATCATAAATAAACGCTGGAGCACCAGAGTTTTACTCTGATATAATGAACGCATATTTAGAAAACGATATAGCCATGCTGAACATAAAACATGGTCCTGAATGGATTGCATGGTAAACACGTATAAACTGGAAATACACACGCATGGAAATAATCAGTTTGTCCATGCAAGCAAAATAATTAAAATATTATGCTAAAATGAAAATATTTTCCTACATACGTTTTTTGTTTGCTTAGCATGTATGCATATCCAAGCGTACACTGTATGCACATTACTTACCAATAAGGCGATATCAAAATTAGTATTTCGCGCAATGAGAGTTCCAATGCTCAGCTATAAGGTCAATATTTATCCAGAACACAGAAGTGGTGAGTCATGTCTATTTTAAATATAGGTCAATATGTTAACCATTTTTTGTTTGTGTTTTTATAAAAAAATACATAATAAAATCTACATTCTTTATATATCGTTATATTTTATTTGAAGATATTTAGTTTGACATATTACGATAATGCGTGTATATACTTCGACATTATACTGTTTCAGATAAAAATATATCAATAAAAGAAATTATCAGAAGCTATACCCTTGATCACGTTGCTGCAACAAGCCCTAAATGCCAACACAATTTTTTATTGATACTTTTTTTTTCTTCCAGCAAGTCCGAATGAATAAAACCAAACATAGCTTTGCACGGTGTGAGTAATGCAACCTAATGCTGAAAATTTATATAAAATACATAAAATTAAAGCGATCCGTCTAAGTATAAAGAATCAGATAATATTATAAACTAGATTGTTGGCCATTCTACTTTCCCAACATCTGTGTGTACACATGTTATGATATGAGAAAATATTTGTTAAAGATAAGAATGTATTGTTATGCAAAGTAATTTCAGTATTCATATGCCTCAACATAAACATTGATTAACTATTTCATGTGTTTAAATGGTGATGTACTATTTAAAGAATGTACTTTTTGTTGCCTAAATCATTGCTAAAGACATATACATTCACAAAACGGTAATGAAATATAATAGTATGAAAGATATCACAACTGTTGAATTGTGCTAACGTCCATGATCAGAAATTACATGTGCGGTAAAACATAACATTGCTATCATAAATTACAGCTGGAGAACCTAGAGTTTTACTCTTATATAATGAAAGCATATTTAAACAACGTTAAAGGCATGCTGAACATAAAGCATGGCCCTGAATGGATAACAGAGTATACGCTAGCAAACAATAAACAATAATGGTAAAATGTATATATTCTTACATGCGTTGTTATGTCAGTACCATATATGTTTATTCAGGCATACACTGTATGCAAATTACAGACGAATACGGCGATGTCAGGACAAGATTCTCGTACAAACGAGAGTTACACTGTTATGAGGTTAATATTTTTCGAAAGACGCGTTTCAAGTATATTTACAATATGCGTGAATATGTTGATGATTTTCTGTTTTTATACAACATCCATCATAACATCTACATTATTATATATCGTTAATTGTTATATCGAGATATATTAGTTTTTACACCAATACGAGAATGCGTTCATATTCTTTGACATAATGCTGTTTTAGTAGAAAACCAATTAAATGCATCATAGAAATAAGCAGCAGCTGAAACGTAGATCAAATTGCTGCGACAAGCGCTTAATATAATAAAATTCCAACACAAAACTTTGTATCGATAGTTTGTTCTTCCTGCAAGTTTGACTGAATTTAACCAAACATAGCATTGCACAATGTGGAAAAGGTAACCTAATTCTGGAAATATATATAAAAATACATAAAAATAAAGCTATCTCTCCAAGAATGAATAATCAGATCAAATTATGACATAAATTGTTTACAATGCTATTTTCCCAACATCGGTGTTTCACATGTGATTATAAGAGAAAGCATTTGTTTAAGAAAAGGATTTATTTTTATGCAAAGTTATTTCAATATAAATATATGGAAACATTAAACATTATGAACTGGTTCAACTAAGCCATTGAATTTTAAATTTTGCATCTGTTTAAATGGTATAGTGATATTGAAGGTGTGATCATATGATTTGCCGAATTATTTTTTATAGACTAATTTATTTATATTAATTAAACTTAAATTATCCGACGACAAATATTCAGGTATTCAATATTTCAGGTACTTCGACTTAATGCTGATTTAAGGGCATACCCATAGTACAGGCTCCGTTTCGTTCGACAAATACTGTTATGCTATGATGAAATCTAGCATGGTACATTATTTAACGTTCACGAAAATGGTTATACATATATTAAACAAAATTCACAACTTTTAGAATTTTGCTAACGTACATGATACGAAATTACATGTACTTTAAAACATAACATGACAATCATAAATAAACGCTGGAGCAACTAGAGATTGGTAGTTTAAATGTGTCATATCGCATACTGGACCTTACATTTGGTCCAGACTGTATTATAGGGTATAAACGTGTAAACAAATATTATGCCTCCCTAGAAATATTTTCAGAACACCAATCCGTACTTCATTGTAACTAGTCCGTGTGAGGGAAGTGATACATTGCCTGACCAGAAAGCTGAAATGCAAAACATGACAATTACACGACAAAACTGCAGTAAACTGCAGCAAGCGCTTTGTTTAATTTTTTTTCCAAATGTTTTAAATGCATAAACATAGAAAGAAGCAGTGCGTCCATACAAGCGAAATTATTAAACTTGTAAGGCAGTATATATTTTTCAACATGCGTTGTATAACCTTGCCGGTTATTCAATTCTTATTGCATAAGAATAAGGCGATATCAGAACCAATATTTTGTACAAATAGAAAATACAAATAAGAAATGTTTGGTTGTAAAGTTATTTAAACATGCATACGACAAAACAAAATAAAACTATTTCGACTTTACAATTGGATTTTAAATTTACATCTGTTTAAATTGTTTAGTGCTATTTTACTTCTGTTCGGTCCTTTTCCCACAATCGTTCTTATATTATTTTATTTCTTGATGCGAATTGACCTTGCCTTATTCGGACGACAAAAATGAAAGCTTTCAGATTCTACGATTTAATTATGCTTTAAGGCCATACTCACAGCACAGGCTTCTTTTTGTTGGACAAATACTTTTACATTAACGGTAACAAATCATAAACATTTAGAAAATTATTGACACACATGTTCAGAAATTATTTAAAAACATTTAATGTATATCCTTATTTACAAGAATAAATATCATGAATGTAAATGTTTAAATGACTTTATTGATATTAACGAAAGAAATCTTAATATGTGTTGTATCAGTATGACGCTTTATTAGCATTAACACGGTGCCTATACCACGTGACTTTTTCGGATCTGTGTTGGGAGAATAAAGCGCGACCCAGTTGACATTTTTAAGGATCTCTTTTTAAATATTTCACCATTATTTTAATGGGATAAAGTGGAGAGCCCGCTATTTTGTGAGAGTTTTCTATAGGTTTTATGATCTTTTTAAACAAATAAGTATTTTTTCAGTAAAGTGCAACCGCGCGTTTGAACGGCTAGACAAATGTCGGATCAGTGTGGGGACTTCATATTGCGGTTGCACTTTACTGAAAAATACTTATTTGTTTTAAAAGATCATGATACCTTTAGAAAACTCTCACGAATGAGCTGGCTCTCCACTGCAATAGACCAATTTCCTGAACAGAAAGCTGCGATGTAAACATTACAAAATACAAGACAAAATTGGAGCAAAACTTTTATCAGCGCTTTATTTAAAATTCCCTCCCAATACTGAACATGAATACAAATAGATAAAAGAAATGCATCCATTGAAGCGATATTATTAAAGTAGTAAAAAAATAAGTATTGTTTTAAGTCCATTTGAAATATGCGTAAACGTGTGCATGTGTGTCGTCTCTCACTAAGCATAACATCATAAATCAAAATGAACATTTATCATACATCGATAATGTAACATCAATTGATTTTTGACAAAATACTGGTTTAGGGGAAACCAAATTAAATACATCAATTCAATTAGCAGACTCTAACACTTCGATCACGTTGCTGAAACACGTGCTTACTCTAAAATATTGTCGGTAAAAAAATTGTGTAAGGATATTGTTTTCCTCAAGCAAGTCCGTATGAACAAACCAAACCTAACATTGTACACTAGGTAAAACTGCAACTTAATTCTGAAAACTCTGCAAAATATATACAAAAAGTTATCCGTCTGAATATGACTTATCAGATCTAATTATTAACTAGATTCTTGGCGATGCTGTCTTCCCGACATCTGTGATTACAAATATGATTGTAAAAGAAAGCATTTGTTGAAAAAATAATGCTTGCAAATTAATTTTAGTTTGCATTAGACGAAACATTAAAATAAACAAACAGCTTTGTAATCGGATTTTAATTTGACATATCTTCAAATGTTGAAATGCTTTATGTTTTGTATTCGGTGTTGTTGCCACAAATAGTTGTTATATATATGTTTATGTATAAATCAAACCTGAATAATTGAGATGTTTAACAATGAAAGCTTTTATATTATTCTGCTTAATGCTGATTTAAGGGCATATCCATAGTACAGGCTCCTTTTTGCACAAATACGTGTATGCTGTGCTGACATCCATCATGGTACATAATTATACATTCATGAAAACAGTTAAAAGATAAATAAAGGATATAACAACATTTTGGATTTTGTTAACATACATAATCAGAAAGTACGTGTACTTTAAAACATTGTATTTATTTCGTAAATAAACGCTGGAGCAATTAGAGTTTTACCCTTTTTTAATTAACGCATATTGCGAAAACGATATAGGCATGCTGAACATAAAAATAACAGCAGTTGGATTTTTAATTTTGCATCTTTTTATATGGAAATGTGCTATGTAAGGTGTAAACGTTTTTGTAGCCAAAATCATTGTCTTAGATTATTTTTTTTTAATAAAATGAACATAAATTATCCGACGACAAACAAAAAAGTTTTCGGGTACTTCGACTTAATGCTGATTAAAGGGCTAACCCATAGTAAGGCCTCCTTTACGTTTGACTGTACTTGTATGTTGTGCTTAAACCCAGCATGGTACGTAAATATACATTCACAAAAACGGTAATAAAATTTATAAAAGTTATCAAATCTGTTGATTTTTGTTATCGTACATGATCAGAAATAACATGTACTTTAAAATATAACATTTGTATCCTTTATACAGGCTGGAGAAACTAGAGTTTTACTCTTATATAATGATGGCATATTTAAAAAACGTTAAATGCATGCTGAACATAAAACATGGTCCTGAAGGGATTACAGGGTATACACGACCAAACAAAAGTTATAAAACCCCACGAAGATGTTTTGAAAGACGACAAAAATAAAAGCGTTCATGTACTTCAATTTAATGCTGATTAAAGGCCATACCCATAGTACAGGCTCCTTTTCGTTGGAGAAACTATGCTATGCTGAACACCATCATGGTACATAATTAAACATGCACGAAAACGGTAATAAATATTATTAAAGATATCACAACTTTTGAATTTATGTTAACGTATATTATCAAAAATTACATGTACATTAAATCATAACATGTCTATCCTAAATAAACGCTGAAGCAACTAGACTAACTCTTATATAATGAAAGCATGTTGAGAAAACGCTATAGGCATGCTGAACAAAAACATGGTCCTGAATGGATTACAGGATGAACATGTGTAAACATAAAGTATGCAACCCCAGAATATGTTTTAAAAGTTATTGATGGGAATGCTGTGCTGCTGGAGCAGCGGAAGTTTTACATTAGTATACTTCACAAAACACTTTGTTTAAAAATCCCACTAATGCTGGATATACACAGACGTAGACAGAGTGAGTGTGTAAATTACATGCAATCTTTATAATTAAACTATTTCGGTAAAATGTATATATTCCTTCAAGTTTATTTACTTGCCTTCCATGTACATGTATGTATATTCAGGCGTAACTATTATGCATATCACATAAGAGTAGATCGATTACAGAATCAGTATTTTGTTTAAATGAGAAGAGTTACAATGCTATGATGAAATTATTTATGAGAACATGTAAGTAGTGAATGAAGACAATTTACAATATGCGTGAATATGATGTTAGTTTTCTGTTGGGTGTTTGATAAAATCATAAAATCTACATTAATATATATCGTTAATTGTCATGTCCAGCTATTATAATTTGACTCCATAAAGAGAATGCGTTCATATTCTTCGACAAAATACTGTTTCAGAAGAAAACCAAATAAATGCGTCAGAAATTAGCGGAAGCTAAAATTGTGATCACATTGCTGCTACAAGCCCTTAATATACTAAAATGACAACACAAATGTTTGTTTTCATATGTTGTTTTTCTTCAAGTCAGTATGAATTTATAAAACCAAACATAACATTGCACACTGTATAAAATGCAACTTAATGCTGGGAAAGTATATAAAAGTACATAATAATAAAACTTGATGTCTGAGAATGAATAATCAGATGTGATTATAAAAAAAACTTTGTTTAAGAAACAGATTAATTTTATGCAAATTTATTTCAGTATTAATATGACGAAACATAAAAAATAATAAACTATTTCATCTTAGCAGTTGGATTTGTTATTTAACATCTAGTTAAATGGTGATGTTCTATTTCAGGTTGAATGTTTTTATTTCTAAATGCATTGTTATAGACTAATTTATTTATATAAATTGAACTTAAATCATCCGACGACAAAAACAAAAGCTTTCACGTACTTCGATTTAATGCTGTGTTAAGGGCATCCCCATAGTACAGACTCTTTTTCGTTGGACAAACGATGTTGTATGCTATGTTGAAATCCATCATGATGCATAATTATACATTCACGAAAACTGAAATAAAATATGTAAAAGATGTAACAACTATTGGAATTGTGTTTACGTTTATGATCACATAGATTACATGTACTTTAAAATATGATTTTTCTATCCTAAATAAATGCTGGAGCAACTAGAGTTTTACTATAGGGATAATACACGTTTTCGAGGGCATGATCGTCTGCGGGCGCTCGAAAAAGCGCACTCGGGCAGGAACGGATTTTGAGAGCGCCCGCAGGCACGAGGGCAGGAACGGATTTTGAGAGCGCCGGCAGATGATCATGTCCGAGAAAATGGGTATTTTCGCTATTATTGCATTAACAAATCACACATACCAAAATAATTTTAAATAACATTGAAAACAATATTTTGTTCATACGACATCGACAAAATAATTCGATTATTTAAATACAGTTCAAGGTTGTGTTTTAGATATGCCTCACTCGGTCATCATCCGAAATGACGAGGCTTTACCTTCGGTGGGAAGTTTTCGATTAAAAATGTGTTTAAACAGTGGATTAATGCAAAGTTAAAATGCAGCAGCGTAAAGTAAGAAATGAGGAATTATTTTGGAATTTACAGCAGGAACGTTGAAGGTACATAAACACTTACATTTACAGCATAGTCTTTTGAAAGTGTTGAGTAAATAACCTTAACTTGAATGACGTTGCCAATACAATAAAGCTGTTGTCAAGAGAGTGCAGGTGATATAGTAACTTGAAAAGTGGATTGAAATAGTCATTATCCCTGCATGCATGTGGAAACTGATGCTTATTCAGTTCCCCATTTATGCTTGGAAAGTCGTCGAAGGCTGGAGAAGGGAAGTAACTGCGCGTAGACCAGATTATGGATATGTAAAACACATAACAGCGCTTGAACGGCACGTGAATCGCATTGTTAATACATGATTTCTCCCGTTCAAGCCCTCTTTTTGCCAAGTTTCTGCACCCCGCCAGAGGGCATTATAGATAGAGTTTATGCAATAATATTATATAATGAATGCATATTTAGAAAACGGTATATTCATTCTGATCATAAAACATGGTCATGAACAGATTACAGGGTATAAACGAACAGAAAAATTATGCAACCACAGAATATGTTCTAAAAAGCGCTTTGTTTAAAATTCCCCCTAATGCTGGAAATACTCACACATAGAAAGTATCCGTTTGTTCATGCAAGCAAAATAATAAACTATTATAATAAAATGTATATATTCCTACATGCATTTTTATTTGACTACCATATATGTGTTCAGGCGTACATTGTATGCATATTACATAAGAACAGGGCGATAGATTTCGTACAAATGAGAGCAACAATGCTAAGAGGTTACTATTTATTGAGAAATAAGTAGTGAATCAAGTCAATTTACAC